>NC_086445.1:558879748-559167248 GCF_028390025.1 Pseudophryne corroboree
ACTTATACTTATGGACGACGAGTGACGACACAGAGGTAGGTACAGCCGTGGCCTACCGTACTGCTATATATATAATATATACAGAATAATAATAACGGACCTGGTGGACACTGTCAGCAGACTGCTAATCTAGTATGAAGAAAAAAAACCCACCACAGGTATACAATGTAGATGGATGGATAGTATAGTATTATATTACTTATGGACGACGAGTGCACTGACGACACAGAGGTAGGTACAGCCGTGGCCTACCGTACTGCTGCTTATATATATAATATACTGTATAACGGACCTGGTGGACACTGTCAGCAGACTGCTAAACTAGTATGAAGGGAAAAAAAACACCACAGGTATACAATGTAGATGGATGGATAGTATAGTATTATATTACTTATGGACGACGAGTGCACTGACGACACAGAGGTAGGTACAGCCGTGGCCTACCGTACTGCTGCTTATATATATAATATACTGTATAACGGACCTGGTGGACACTGTCAGCAGACTGCTAAACTAGTATGAAGAAAAAAAAAACACCACAGGTATACAATGTAGATGGATGGATAGTATAGTATTATATTACTTATGGACGACGAGTGCACTGACGACACAGAGGTAGGTACAGCCGTGGCCTACCGTACTGCTGCTTATATATATAATATACTGTATAACGGACCTGGTGGACACTGTCAGCAGACTGCTAAACTAGTATGAAGAAAAAAAAAACACCACAGGTATACAATGTAGATGGATGGATAGTATAGTATTATATTACTTATGGACGACGAGTGCACTGACGACACAGAGGTAGGTACAGCCGTGGCCTACCGTACTACTGCTTATATATATAATATACTGTATAACGGACCTGGTGGACACTGTCAGCAGACTGCTAAACTAGTATGAAGGAAAAAAAAAACACCACAGGTATACAATGTAGATGGATGGATAGTATAGTATTATATTACTTATGGACGACGAGTGCACTGACGACACAGAGGTAGGTACAGCCGTGGCCTACCGTACTGCTGCTTATATATATAATATACTGTATAACGGACCTGGTGGACACTGTCAGCAGACTGCTAAACTAGTATGAAGAAAAAAACAACAACACAGGTATACAATGTAGATGGATGGATAGTATAGTATTATTTTACTTATGGACGACGAGTGCACTGACGACACAGAGGTAGGTACAGCCGTGGCCTACCGTACTGCTGCTTATATATATAATATACTGTATAACGGACCTGGTGGACACTGTCAGCAGACTGCTAAACTAGTATGAAGAAAAAAAAAAACCACAGGAGTGTTTTTCAGGCAGACAAACGTATACTGGACTGGTGGTCACTGTCAGCAAAACTGTGCACTGTACTCCTGCTATAACTGCTCCCCAGTCACCACAATTAGGCAGTGTGAACAGAGCAGTGCACTCAGCACAGATATATCATGCAGCAGTGCAGCACACTGAGTGAGCACAGATATGGTGGTCGGAGCGTTTTTTTCAGGCAGAGAAACAAAGGATTAAACTCACTGGTGGTATAATCAAAACCCTGCACTGTACTCCCTAACAGCTGCTCCCCGTCCCCAATCCTCCCCACAATTATAACTAACTAAGTCACTCTGTGTTCTACTATAACGGAGAGGACGCCAGCCACGTCCTCTCCCTATCAATCTCAATGCACGTGTGAAAATGGCGGCGACGCGCGGCTCCTTAGATAGAATCCGAGTCTCGCGAGAATCCGACAGCGGGATGATGACGTTCGGGCGCGCTCGGGTTAACCGAGCAAGGCGGGAGGATCCGAGTCGCTCGGACCCGTGTAAAAAAAAGGTGAAGTTCGGGCGGGTCGGATTCCGAGGATCCGAACCCGATCATCACTAAGTGTTATACACTGTATTATGTGCTATTTGTGCCAAAAAGGTAAACTAATTGCTGCTCAGGGCGCCCCCCCCCCAGCGCCCTGCACCCAACAGTGACCGGAGTGTGTGGTGTGCTATGGGAGCAATGGCGCACAGCTGCAGTGCTGTGCGCTACCTTAATGAAGACAGGAGTCTTCAGCCACCATTTTTCATCTTTATCTTCCGTCTTCTGGCTCTGCAAGGGGGACGGCGGCGCGGCTCCGGGAACGGACGATCGAGGTCGGGCCCTGTGTTCGATCCCTCTGGAGCTAATGGTGTCCAGTAGCCTTAGAAGCACAAGCTAGCTGCAAGCAGGTAGGTTTGCTTCTCTCCCCTCAGTCCCTCGTAGCAGTGAGTCTGTTGCCAGCAGATCTCACTGAAAATAAAAAACCTAACAAATACTTTCTTTTCTAGTGAGCTCAGGAGAGCCCACTAGGTGCATCCAGCTCTGGCCGGGCACAGATTCTAACTGAGGTCTGGAGGAGGGGCATAGAGGGAGGAGCCAGTGCACACCAGATATAGTACATAATCTTTCTTTTAAGAGGGCCCAGTCTCCTGCGGAGCCCGTCTATTCCCCATGGTCCTTACGGAGTTCCCAGCATCCACTAGGACGTCAGAGAAATGAAAATGTATGGAACATGAGTAATTAACATGAATTAAAAACAAATAATCACATTATAATGAAGTCCAGTAAACATGACACGATGATGGGAGTTGTAGTGCACCAAAATCCTCCTAGACAGATCCGCACATGACATTCCACCATGCACTCGTCTCAGCCACCAAGCATCCCTGAATCTTGTTATAAAATGTTGCCAAGTATGACAGTCACATATCAAAGTAAACTCTAAGTGTATCTACTATATAAAAGCGAAAATCCGTCCTTCTGTCTTTCTATACAAATCCACAATTTACAAGTGACGATCGTTAAATTTTACAAACAGGCGTATTAAAACACGGCGGAGGCAACTAAAACAATTAGAAATCCCTAGCACCCCTAGGGGGGCAGACAGCAGCACAGAATATATCAGGAGACAGCATAACTCCGAAATTGCTGGAGCAATGCACAAAAAACTTGGTACACATATGCCTTACAATCTGGGAACAAACACTGTGGGAGGACGACACCCTTAGCACCCCTAGGGGTGAGGCAGCAGCACGGAGTATTTCAGCAGACAGCAGAACTTTGGAATGCCTGCAGCAATTTACAACAAGCTTGGTACACACAGGGCCGGCTCCAGGCCTACTAGTACCCTGAGCAAGAACATGTAAAAGCGACCCCCCCCCCCCCCCCAACCCCTATGCGCGCGCCGAAGGCGTGCACGCTCCAGGAAAAGTGGGCATGGCCTCTGGAAAAGTGGGCATGGCCTCATAACGGCATATTATTAGACTAGAAATAAATATATTTTCACACCCCCTCTACGCACACAATTAGCAGCCTTACACATAACAGCCACAGTAGTGTTCCTTACACACAGTCTCCAGTATAGTGTCAGATACACATAATGTCTCCAGTATAGTGCCAGATACACATAATGTGCAGTACCAGCTACACATGACATGCCGCGCAGCCTTGCCAGCTACACATGACATGCCCCCCAGCAGTGCAAGCTACACACAATATGCCCCCCAGCAGTGCCAGCTACACATGATAGTGTTCACTTTTTAGGGCAGGGTGCTGATCACAGGGAGGGCACATTTTTAAGTTAGGAGGGCAAAATGATGTACATACTGTAATGCTTGGTGCTCATCTGCCTACATGGTAAAGCATAGACAGTGCGCGGCAAAAAATTTAGGGGCGTTGCTTCGTGGAGAAGGTGCGTGACCACATAATAGTGGCAATTCGCATTACACCACACAGTAGTGCAGTTAATACACAGTGCACCAGGTAGAACCTCCTAGACACTTTGCGCCAGGCAGAGCACGTTAGACACTTTGCGCCAGGCAGAGCACGTAAGATACTTTGCGCCAGGCAGAGCACGTTAGACACTTTGCGCCAGGCAGAGAACGTTAGACACTTTGCGCCAGGCAGAGCACGTTAGACACTTTGCGCCAGGCAGAGCAATGAGACACATTGCCTAGCCACAGACGCCTAGCGGGAACACTACATGATATGCTCCCCAGCCGTGCCAGCTACACATGACATGCCCCCCAGCAGTGCCAGCAACACATGACATGCCCCCCAGCAGTGCCAGATACATAAATGACCCCACAGTGCCAGATATGTCCCCACAGTTCCAGATACAGAAATGCCCCCACAGTGCCAGATATGCCCCCACAGTGCCAGATAAATGCCCCCACAGTGCCAGATATGTCCCCACAGTGCCAGATACATAAATGTCCCTACAGTGCCAGATACAGAAAAGTCCCCACAGTGCCAGATATGCCCCCACAGTGCCAGATATGCCCCCATAGTGCCAGATATGCCCCCACAGTGCCAGATACATAAATGCCCCTACAGTGCCAGATACATAAATGCCCCAACAGTGCCAGATACATAAATGCACCCACAGTGCCAGATATGCCCCCACAGTGCCAGATACATAAATGCCCCCACAGTGCCAGATACAGAAATGCCCCCCACAGTGCCAGATATGCCCCCACAGGCCCACAGTGCCAGCTAAATGCCCCCACAGTGCCAGATATGTCCCCACAGTGCCAGATACATAAATGCCCCTACAGTGCCAGATACAGAAATGCCCCCACAGTGCCAGATATGCCCCACAGTGCCAGATATGCCCCCACAGTGCCAGATACATAAATGGCCCCACAGTGCCAGGTATGTCCCCACAGTTCCAGATACATAAATACCCCTACAGTGCCAGATACAGAAATGCCCCTACAGTGCCAGATACATAAATGCCCCCACAGTGCCAGATACATAAATGCCCCACAGTGCCAGAAATGCCCCCACAGTGCCAGATACATAAATGCCCCTGCAGTGCCAGATATGCCCCCACAGTTCCAGATATGCCCCCACAGTGACATATACATAAATGCCCCTACAGTGCCAGATACATAAATGCCCCAACAGTGCCAGATACATAAATGCACCCACAGTGCCAGATATGCCCCCACAGTGCCAGATACATAAATGCCCCCACAGTGCCAGATACATAAATGCCCCCACAGTGCCAGATATGCCCCCACAGTGCCAGATACGCCCCCACAGTGCCAGATACATGAATGCCCCCACAGTGCCAGATATGTCCCCACAGTTCCAGATACCTAAATGCCCCTACAGTGCCAGATACAGAAATGCCCCCACAGTGCCAGATATGCTCCCACAGTGCCAGATAAATGCCCCCACAGTGCCAGATATGTCCGCACAGTGCCAGATACATAAATGCCCCTACAGTACCAGATACAAAAATGCCCCCACAGTGCCAGATACATAAATACCCCCACAGTGCCAGATATGCCCCCACAGTGCCATATACATAAATGCCCCCACAGTGCCAGATACATAAATGCCCCCACAGTGCCAGATATGCCCCCACAGTGCCAGATACATATATGCCCCCACAGTGCCAGATAAATAAATGCCTCCACAGTGCCAGATACATAAATGCCCCGACAGTGCCAGATACATAAATGCCCCCACAGTGCCAGATACATAAATGCCCCCACAGTGCCAGATAAATGCCCCCACAGTGCCAGATAAATGCCCCCACAGTGCAGATATGCCCCCACAGTGCCAGATAAATGCCCCAACAGTGCCAGATAAATGCCCCCACAGTGCAGATATGACCCCACAGTGCCATGCCCACACAGTGCAGATATGACCCCACACAGTGCCATCCATAAATGCCCCCCCCAATACCTGCGGCGCTGGGAGGGGGAGGAGTGCTGCTGTCTGCGGGTCCGGGTGCGGGCGGGCGGGTAGGTGGGCGACCTCCAAAGCACTTGTGTGCACTATGCGCGCTGCGCGGCGGCTAACATTAGATACCGGCGCCGCTCAACGCGCATAGCGCACACAAGAGTTCAAGGCCGGGTAATGCTGCACAGGGCCGGCTCCAGGTTCGAATATGGCGGCGCCAGCGCGCGGCACCTATTAAGGGTGGCGCCCTGGGTGGCCGCTCTATTCGAACATGCCTGGAGCCAGCCCTGGGTACACATATGACTTTCACTGTGGAAACAAACACTGTGGGGTCAGACACCACTAGCACCCCTAGGGGTGGGCCAGCAGCACACACTATATCAGGACCAGTTGCGGAACTAGCGAGCGGTGGGCCAATGTGCAACAAAATGCTTTGGGCCCCCTCCCCCATCTAAGTCCACCGCCTCACCTCTGGAGAGGATCTTGTGAGTGGGACCTGCTCAGGGCCAGGGAAATGGATACCTAACAACAGTGCCGTAACTAGTCATTTTAGTGCTGTGTGCAAGAAAAGGCATCAGAGCCCCGCCCCTCCATGTAAAACAGGGGCAGTGCGCGCCGCAGGCGCGTGCAAAAAAAATAGGGGTGTGGCTTCGTGGGGAAGGGGTGTGGCCACAAAATAATACCAGTTCATAAGACGGTGCACAGTAGTCTCCATTATTCAAATTACGCCGCACAGTAGCACCACTACACAAGGTAGAGACCCTTTTACACCTTACGGCGGACAGATTCCTCTTTTTACACATTACAGCAGACAGCGTCCCCTTTTTACACATTACGGCAGACAGCATCCCCCTTTTTACACATAACGGCAGACAGCGCCCCCTTTTTACACATAACGGCAGACAGCGTGCACTTTTTACACATAGCGGCAGACAGTGTACACTTTTTACACATTACGGCAGACAGCGTCCCCCTTTTTACACATTACGGCAGGCAGATTCCCCCTTTTACACATTGCGGCAGACAGCGTCCCCTTTTTACACATCACGGCAGACAGATTCCCCCTTTTTTACACATCACGTCAGGCAGATTCCCCCTTTTTACACATTATGTCAGGCAGATTCCCCCTTTTTGCACATTGCGGCAGGCAGATTCCCACTTTTTACACATTGCGGCAAAGATTCCCCCTTTTTACACATCACGTCAGGCAGATTCCCCCTTTTTACACATTGCGTCAGGCAGATTCCCCCTTTTTACACATTACGTCAGGCAGATTCCCCCTTTTTACACATTGCGGCAAAGATTCCCCCTTTTTACACATCACGTCAGGCAGATTCCCCCTTTTTACACATTACGTTAGGCAGATTCCCCCTTTTTACACATTGCAGCAGACAGTCCCCCTTTTTGCACATGGAAAGAAAGAAAGAAAGAAAGAAAGAAAGAAAGAAAGAAAGAAAGAAAGAAAGAAAGAAAGAAAGAAAGAAAGAAAGAATTATACTTACCCTCTCCGCTGGCTTAGGCTCCTCGGTGCAGCTTCTGGCAGATCACGATTCCCGGGCAGGAGAGAAGGAGGAGGAGGGAGGTGGAGGAGGGAGCCGCAGCAGCGCTGTGTTATTGGTGGAGGCGCTGCTGCTGCTGTCACTCTGCTTCACTATAGGCTGTTCTCGGAAGACAGCCTATAGTGAAGCAGAGGGACAGCAGCAGCAGCAGCGCCTCAACCAGTAGCAAGGTGCTGCTGCGGCTCCCTCCTCCACCTCCCTCCTTCTCCTTACCCCCGTGACCGCTGTGCTCCTCTCCTGTGTCCTGCAGGCAGCTGTGTGCTGCGGGCAGCGGTTGCCCGGAGCACACAGCAACATGTAATGAGTCAGTTTGACTCATTACATGCTTTGGGCCCCTGGACAGTGGCGGGCCCCAGTGCAAAACACTGGTTGCACTGGCGGTGGTTCCGCCTCTGGCTTATGGGTTACACAGGTTCTGTGGCTAATTAAACCAGGTGAAATGCAGACTTGAGGTCAGCCAGCCACAGAAACTGTATAATTCGTGAGTTTCCTGGTTTAATGGGATAGTATAGTTAGTATAGGTATCTCTCTCTCTCTCTCTCTCTCTCTCTCTCTGTGTGTGTATATATATATTAGTGATGTGCACCGGACATTTTTCGGGTTTTGTGTTTTGGTTTTGGATTCGGTTCCGTGGGCGTGTTTTGGATTCGGACGCGTTTTGGCAAAACCTCCCTGAAAATTTTTTGTCGGATTCGGTTGTGTTTTGGATTCGGTGTTTTTTTTACAAAAACCCCTCAAAAACAGCTTCAATCATAGAATTTGGGGGTCATTTTGATGCCATAGTATTATTAACCTCAATAACCATAATTTCCACTCATTTCCAGTCTATTCTGAACACCTCACACCTCACAATATTATTTTTAGTCCTAAAATTTGCACCAAGGTCGCTGGATGACTAAGCTAAGCGACCCAAGTGGCCGACACAAACACCTGGCCCATCTAGGAGTGGCACTGCAGTGTCAGACAGGATGGCAGACAAAAAAAGTAGTCCCCAAACAGCACATGATGCAAAGAAAAAAAGAGGCGCAATGAGGTAGCTGTGTGACTAAGCTAAGTGACCCAAGTGGCCGACACAAACACCTGGCCCCATCTAGGAGTGGCACTGCAGTGTCAGACAGGATGGTAGATTAAAAAAATAGTCCCCAAACAGCATATGATGCAAAGAAAAAAAGAGGCGCAATGAGGTCGCTGTGTAACTAAGCTAAGCGACCCAAGTGGCCGACACAAACACCTGGCCCATCTAGGAGTGGCACTGCAGTGTCGGACAGGATGGCAGATTAAAAAAATAGTCCCCAAACAGCACATGATGCAAAGAAAAATGAAAGAAAATAGAGGTGCCAGATGGAATTGTCCTTGGGCCCTCCCACCCACCCTTATGTTGTATAAACAGGACATGCACACTTTAACAAACACATAATTTCAGCGACAGGGTCTGCCACACGACTGTGACTGAAATGACTGGTTGGTTTGGGCCCCCACCAAAAAAGAAGCAATCAATCTCTCCTTGCACAAACTGGCTCTACAGAGGCAAGATGTCCACCTCCTCCTCATCGTCCGATTCCTCACCCCTTTCACTGTGTACATCCCTCTCCTCACAGATTATTAATTCGTCCCCACTGGAATCCACCATCTAAGGTCCCTGTGTACTTTCTGGAGGCAATTGCTGGTGAATGTCTCCACGGAGGGATTGATTATAATTCATTTTGATGAACATCATCTTCTCCACATTTTCTGGAAGTAACCTCGTATGCCGATTGCTGATAAGGTGAGCGGCTGCACTAAACACTCTTTTGGAGTACACACTGGAGGGGGGGGCAACTTAGGTAAAATAAAGCCAGTTTGTGCAAGGGCCTCCAAATTGCCTGTTTTTCCTGCCAGTATATGTACGGACTGTCTGACGTGCCTACTTGGATGCGGTCACTCATATAATCCTCCACCATTCTTTGAATGGGGATAGAATCATATGCAGTGACAGTAGACGACATGTCAGTAATCGTTGGCAGGTCCTTCAGTCCGGACCAGATGTCAGCACTCGCTCCAGACTGCCCTGCATCACCGCCAGTGGGTGGGCTCGTAATTCTTAGCCTTTTCCTCGCAGCCCCAGTTGCGGGAGAATGTGAAGGAGGAGCTGTTGACGGGTCACGTTCCACTTGACTTGACAATTTTCTCACCAGCAGGTCTTTGAACCTCTGCAGACTTGTGTCTGCCGGAAAGAGAGATCCAACGTAGGTTTTAAATCTAGGATCGAGCACGGTGGCCAAAATGTAGTGCTCTGATTTCAACAGATTGACCACCCGTGAATCCTGGTTAAGCGAATTAAGGGCTCCATCCACAAGTCCCACATGCCTAGCGGAATCGCTCTGTATTAGCTCCTCCTTCAATCTCTCCAGCTTCTTCTGCAAAAGCCTGATGAGGGGAATGACCTGACTCAGGCTGGCAGTGTCTGAACTGACTTCACGTGTGGCAAGTTCAAAGGGTTGCAGAACCTTGCACAACGTTGAAATCATTCTCCACTGCGCTTGAGTCAGGTGCATTCCCCCTCCTTTGCCTATATCGTAGGTAGCTGTATAGGCTTGAATGGCCTTTTGCTGCTCCTCCATCCTCTGAAGCATATAGAGGGTTGAATTCCACCTCGTTACCACCTCTTGCTTCAGATGATGGCAGGGCAGGTTCAGGAGTGTTTGCTGGTGCTCCAGTCTTCGGCACGCGGTGGCTGAATGCCGAAAGTGGCCCGCAATTCTTCGGGCCACAGACAGCATCTTTTGCATGCCCCTGTCATTTTTCAAATAATTCTGCACCACCAAATTCAATGTATGTGCAAAACATGGGACGTGCTGGAATTTGCCCAGATGTAATGCACGCACAATATTGCTGGCGTTGTCCGATGTCACAAATCCCCAGGAGAGTCCAATTGGGGTAAGCCATTCTGCGATGATGTTCCTCAGTTTCCGTAAGAGGTTGTCAGCTATGTGCCTCTTCTGGAAAGCGGTGATACAAAGCGTAGCCTGCCTAGGAATGAGTTGGCGTTTGCGAGATGCTGCTACTGGTGCCGCCGCTGCTGTTCTTGCTGCGGGAGGCAATACATCTACCCAGTGGGCTGTCACAGTCATATAGTCCTGAGTCTGCCCTGCTCCACTTGTCCACATGTCCGTGGTTAAGTGGACATTGGGTACAACTGCATTTTTTAGGACACTGGTGACTCTTTTTCTGATGTCTGTGTACATTTTCGGTATCGCCTGCCTAGAGAAGTGGAACCTAGATGGTATTTGGTACCGGGGACACAGTACCTCAAGCAATTCTCTAGTTCCCTGTGAATTAACGGTGGATACCGGAAACACGTTTTTCACTACCCAGGCTGCCAAGGCCTGAGTTATCCGCTTTGCAGCAGGATGACTGCTGTGATATTTCATCTTCCTCGCAAAGGACTGTTGGACAGTCAATTGCTTACTGGAAGCAGTACAAGTGGTCTTCCGACTTCCCCTCTGGGATGACGATCGACTCACAGCAGCGCCAGCAGCAGTAGGCGTTACACTCAAGGATGCATCGGAGGAATCCCAGGCAGGAGAGGACTCGTCAGACTTGACAGTGACATGGCCCTCAGGACTATTGGCTTTCCTGTGTAAGGAGGAAATTGACACTGAGGGAGTTGGGGGTGTGGTTTGCAGGAGCTTGGTTAGAAGAGGAAGGGATTTAGTTGGCAGTGGACTGCTTCCGCTGTCACCCAAAGTTTTTGAACTTGTCAATGACTTGTGATGAATGCGCTCCAGGTGACGTATAAGGGAGGATGTTCCTAGGTGGTTAACGTCCTTACCCCTACTTATTACAGCTTGACAAAGGCAACACACGGCTTGACACCAGTTGTCCGCATTTGTGTTGAAATAATTCCACACCAAAGAGCTGATTTTTTTTGCAATTTGACCAGGCATGTCAATGGCCATATTCGTCCCACGAACAACAGGTGTCTCCCCGGGTGCCTGACTTAAACAAACCACCTCACCATCAGAATTCTCCTTGTCAATTTCCTCCCCAGCGCCAGCAACACCCATATCCTCATCCTGGTGTACTTTATCAGTGACATCTTCAATTTGACTATCAGGAACTGGACTGCGGGTGCTCGTTCCAGCACTTGCAGGGGGTGTGCAAATGGTGTAAGGCGCCACCTCTTCCCGTCCAGTGTTGGGAAGGTCAGGCATCGCAACCGACACAATTGGACTCTCCTTGGGGATTTGTGATTTAGAAGAACGCACAGTTCTTTGCTGTGGTTTTGCCATCTTAACTCTTTTAAGTTTCCTAGCAGGAGGATGAGTGCTTCCATCCTCATGTGAATCTTAACCACTAGCCATGAACATAGTCCAGGGCCTCAGCTGTTCCTTGCCACTCCGTGTCGTAAATGGCATATTGGCAAGTTTACGCTTCTCATCAGACGCTTTTCATTTTGATTTGTGGGTCATTTTACTGAACTTTTGTTTTTTGTATTTTACATGCTCTCTACTATGACATTGGGCATCGGCCTTGGCAGACGACGTTGATGGCATTTCATCGTCTCGGCCATGACTAGTGGCAGCAGCTTCAGCACGAGGTGGAAGTGGATCTTGATCTTTCCCTATTTTACCCTCCACATTTTTGTTCTCCATTTTTTAATGTGTGGAATTATATGCCAGTAATATATCAATAGCAATGGCCTACTACTATATATACTGCGCACGACAACTAAAATGCACCACATTTATGGATGGATAGTATACTTGACGACACAGAGGTAGGTAGTTCTCTTACCAGGTATGTCTAGTGGGACTACAATCGCCAGCAAGCTATACTGCATCTGCTAATTATCATATATGAATACCCTAAATGCTTAGCTATAGGTATGTCTAGTGTATTAATTATTAGCAGATTTAAGCAAGTTTTATTTTTAGTTATCAGGGGAATGTGTGATGGTTTCATACCCACACACCATTTGTTTGTGTAAGTTTTTTAGCCTCAAATGGGTGATGGGCTAGGGGAGGGTCCAATCAATCAATGTGCTCCCAAACACATGTTTGTTGGCCCTTATATTAGTGTGTAGTCTAGCTGAATCATCGTAGCTGATTCAGTGTGGGGTGAAAGATTTCAGAGGAAGAAAATTTCTAAGGGTGTCGTCTGTGACTTATACTGGACTTCTACTGGACGGAAACTGAAAGGAAACACAAATCAATTGCAAAAACCATCACAAACCACCAATATTTGGACTGCTGCTACAAATGACTGTTCACTCCTAATATTCTCCAATCCTCACTTACTCGGTAAACTATACATTCACTTTCTGCACAAACACCTGAATTGCAACTTCTACTCTGACCTTGCAAATACTTGGAAATCAAATGTTTCAATGAGAAGCAAATTTAATGAAGTAACACTGACTTGCAGTTTGCCAACACTATGTAATTTTCCATCTAACATCAGCAAATATTTGAGTTAGTTAACCTGTAGATACTAATGGCAGTCTAAAAAAAAAATTGACTTTATTTCTGCAAACTTCACTGCTCTCTTATTCAGCCACCACTCCTCCTATTCTCATTTTGCTACCACTATTTACTAGTGATGTGCACCGGACATTTTTCGGGTTTTGTGTTTTGGTTTTGGATTCGGTTCTGCGGCCGTGTTTTGGATTCGGACGCGTTTTGGCAAAACCTCACCGAATTTTTTTTGTCGGATTCGGGTGTTTTTTTTTAAAAAACCCTAAAAAACAGCTTAAATCATAGAATTTGGGGGTCATTTTGATCCCATAGTATTATTAACCTCAATAACCATAATTTCCACTCATTTCCAGTCTATTCTGAACACCTCACACCTCACAATATTATTTTTAGTCCTAAAATTTGCACCGAGGTCGCTGGATGGCTAAGCTAAGCGACACAAGTGGCCGACACAAACACCTGGCCCATCTAGGAGTGGCACTGCAGTGTCAGGCAGGATGTCACTTCAAAAAAATCGTCCCCAAACAGCACATGATGCAAAGAAAAAAAGAGTCGCACCAAGGTCGCTGTGTGACTAAGCTAAGCGACACAAGTGGCCGACACAAACACCTGGCCCACCTAGGAGTGGCACTGCAGTGTCAGACAGGATGGCACTTCAAAAAAATTGTCCCCAAACAGCACATGATGCAAAGAAAAAAAGAGGCGCACCAAGGTCGCTGTGTGACTAAGCTAAGCGACACAAGTGGCCGACACAAACACCTGGCCTATCTAGGAGTGGCACTGCAGTGTCACACAGGATGGCACTTCAAAAAAATTGTCCCCAAACAGCACAAGATGCAAAGAAAAAAAGAGGCGCACCAAGGTCGCTGTGTAACTAAGCTAAGCAACACAAGTGGCCGACACAAACACCTGGCCCATCTAGGAGTGGCACTGCAGTGTCAGACAGGATGGCACTTCAAAAAAATTGTCCCCAAACAGCACATGATGCAAAGAAAAAAAGAGGCGCACCAAGGTCGCTGTGTGACTAAGCTAAGCGACACAAGTGGCCGACACAAACACCTGGCCCATCTAGGAGTGGCACTGCAGTGTCAGACAGGATGGGACTTCAAAAAATAGTCCCCAAACAGCACATGATGCAAAGAAAAATGAAAGAAAAAAGAGGTGCAAGATGGAATTGTCCTTGGGCCCTCCCACCCACCCTTATGTTGTATAAACAGGACATGCACACTTTAACGAACCCATCATTTCAGCGATAGGGTCTGCCACACGACTGTGACTGAAATGACTGGTTGGTTTGGGCCCCCACCAAAAAAGAAGCAATCAATCTCTCCTTGCACAAACTGGCTCTACAGAGGCAAGATGTCCTCCTCATATCATCCTCCGTTTCCTCACCCCTTTCACTGAGTACATCCCCTTCCTCACAGATTATTAATTCGTCCTCACTGGAATCCACCATCTCAGATCCCTGTGTACTTTCTGGAGGCAATTGCTGGTGAATGTCTCCACGGAGGAATTGATTATAATTCATTTTGATGAACATCATCTTCTCCACATTTTCTGGAAGTAACCTCGTACGCCGATTGCTGACAAGGTGAGTGGCTGCACTAAACACTCTTTCGGAGTACACACTGGAGGGGGAGCAACTTAGGTAAAATAAAGCCAGTTTGTGCAAGGGCCTCCAAATTGCCTCTTTTTCCTGCCAGTATACGTACGGACTGTCTGACGTGCCTACTTGGATGCGGTCACTCATATAATCCTCCACCATTCTTTCAATGGTGAGAGAATCATATGCAGTGACAGTAGACGACATGTCAGTAATCGTTGGCAGGTCCTTCAGTCCGGACCAGATGTCAGCACTCGCTCCAGACTGCCCTGCATCACCGCCAGTGGGTGGGCTCGGAATTCTTAGCCTTTTCCTCGCACCCCCAGTTGCGGGAGAATGTGAAGGAGGAGATGTTGACGGGTCACGTTCCGCTTGACTTGACAATTTTCTCACCAGCAGGTCTTTGAACCTCTGCAGACTTGTGTCTGCCAGAAAGAGAGATACAACGTAGGTTTTAAATCTAGGATCGAGCACGGTGGCCACAATGTAGTGCTCTGATTTCAACAGATTGACCACCCGTGAATCCTGGTTAAGCGAATTAAGGGCTCCATCCACAAGTCCCACATGCCTGTGTCTGAACTGACTTCACGTGTGGCAAGTTCAAAGGGTTGCAGAACCTTGCACAACGTTGAAATCATTCTCCACTGCGCTTGAGTCAGGTGCATTCCCCCTCCTTTGCCTATATCGTAGGTAGCTTTATAGGCTTGAATGGCCTTTTGCTGCTCCTCCATCCTCTGAAGCATATAGAGGGTTGAATTCCACCTCGTTACCACCTCTTGCTTCAGATGATGGTAGGGCAGGTTCAGGATTGTTTGGTGGTGCTCCAGTCTTCTGTACGCGGTGGCTGAATGCCGAAAGTGGCCCGCAATTCTTCGGGCCACCGACAGCATCTCTTGCACGCCCCTGTCGTTTTTTAAATAATTCTGCACCACCAAATTCAATGTATGTGCAAAACATGGGACGTGCTGGAATTTGCCCAGATGTAATGCACGCACAATATTGCTGGCGTTGTCCGATGTCACAAATCCCCAGGAGAGTCCAATTGGGGTAAGCCATTCTGCGATGATCTTCCTCAGTTTCCGTAAGAGGTTGTCAGCTGTGTGCCTCTTCTGGAAAGCGGTGATACAAAGCGTAGCCTGCCTAGGAACGAGTTGGCATTTGCGAGATGCTGCTACTGGTGCCGCCGCTGCTGTTCTTGCTGCGGGAGGCAATACATCTACCCAGTGGGCTGTCACAGTCATATAGTCCTGAGTCTGCCCTGCTCCACTTGTCCACATGTCCGTGGTTAAGTGGACATTGGGTACAACTGCATTTTTTAGGACACTGGTGACTCTTTTTCTGACGTCTGTGTACATTTTCGGTATCGCCTGCCTAGAGAAATGGAACCTAGATGGTATTTGGTACCGGGGACACAGTACCTCAATCAAGTCTCTAGTTGCCTCTGAATTAACGGTGGATACCGGAACCATGTTTCTCACCGCCCAGGCTGCCAAGGCCTGAGTTATCTGCTTTGCAGCAGGATGACTGCTGTGATATTTCATCTTCCTCGCAAAGGACTGTTGGACAGTCAATTGCTTACTGGAAGCAGTACAAGTGGTCTTCCGACTTCCCCTCTGGGATGACGATCGACTCCCAGCAGCAACAACAGCAGCGCCAGCAGCAGTAGGCGTTACACTCAAGGATGCATCGGAGGATTCCCAGGCAGGAGAGGACTCGTCAGACTTGCCAGTGACATGGCCTGCAGGACTATTGGCTTTCCTGGATAAGGAGGAAATTGACACCGAGGGAGTTGGTGGTGTGGTTTGCAGGAGCTTGGTTACAAGAGGAAGGGATTTAGTGGTCGTTGGACTGCTTCCGCTGTCATCCAAAGTTTTTGAACTTGTCACTGACTTATGATGAATGCGCTGCAGGTGACGTATAAGGGAGGATGTTCCGAGGTGGTTAACGTCATTACCCCTGCTTATTACAGCTTGACAAAGGCAACACACGGCTTGACACCTGTTGTCCGCATTTGTGTTGAAATAATTCCACACCGAAGAGCTGATTTTTTTTGTATTTTGACCAGGCATGTCAATGGCCATATTCGTCCCACAGACAACAGGTGTCTCCCCGGGTGCCTGACTTAAACAAACCACCTCACCATCAGAATCCTCCTTGTCAATTTCCTCCCCAGCGCCAGCAACACCCATATCCTCATCCTGGTGTACTTCAACAGTGACATCTTCAATTTGACTATCAGGAACTGGACTGCGGGTGCTCCTTCCAGCACTTGCAGGGGGCGTGCAAATAGTGGAAGGCGCAAGCTCTTCCCGTCCAGTGTTGGGAAGGTCAGGCATCGCAACCGACACAATTGGACTCTCCTTGGGGATTTGTGATTTAGAAGAACGCACAGTTCTTTGCTGTGCTTTTGCCAGCTTAAGTCTTTTCATTTTTCTAGAGAGAGGATGAGTGCTTCCATCCTCATGTGAATCTGAACCACTAGCCATGAACATAGTCCAGGGCCTCAGCCGTTCCTTGCCACTCCGTGTCGTAAATGGCATATTGGCAAGTTTACGCTTCTCATCAGACGCTTTCAATTTTGATTTTTGGGTCATTTTACTGAACTTTTGTTTTTTGGATTTTACATGCTCTCTACTATGACATTGGGCATCGGCCTTGGCAGACGACGTTGATGGCATTTCATCGTCTCGGCCATGACTAGTGGCAGCAGATTCAGCATGAGGTGGAAGTGGATCTTGATCTTTCCCTATTTTAACCTCCACATTTTTGTTCTCCATTTTTTAATGTGTGGAATTATATGCCAGTATCAATAGCAATGGCCTACTACTATATATACTGCGCACAACTAAAATGCACCACAGTTATAGAATGTAGATGGATAGTATACTTGACGACACATAGGTAGGTACAGCAGTGGCCTTCCGTACCGTACTGCTATATATAGTATACTGGTGGTCACTGTGTCAGCAAACTGCAAAACTAAAATGCACCACAGGTATAGAATGTAGATGGATAGTATACTTAATGACGACACAGAGGTAGATACAGCAGTGGCCTTCCGTACCGTACTGCTATATATAGTATACTGGTGGTCACTGTGTCAGCAAACTGCAAAACTAAAATGCACCACAGGTATAGAATGTAGATGGATAGTATACTTAATGACGACACAGAGGTAGGTACAGCAGTGGCCTTCCGTACTGTACTGCTATATGTACTGGTGGTCACTGTGTCAGCAAACTGCAAAACTAAAATGCACCACAGGTATAGAATGTAGATGGATAGTATACTTAATGACGACACAGAGGTAGGTACAGCAGTGGCCTTCCGTACCGTACTGCTATATATAGTATACTGGTGGTTACTGTGTCAGCAAACTGCAAAACTAAAATGCACCACAGGTATAGAATATAGATGGATAGTATACTTAATGACGACACAGAGGTAGGTACAGCAGTGGCCTTCCGTACCGTACTGCTATATATACTGGTGGTCACTGTGTCAGCAAACTGCACAACTGAAATGCACCACAGGTATAGAATCTAGATGGATAGTATACTTGACGACACAGAGCTAGGTACAGCAGTGGCCTACTGTACCGTACTGCTATATATTATATACTGGTGGTCACTGGTCAGCAAAACTCTGCACTGTACTCCTCCTATATAATATTATACTGGTGGTCCCCAGTCCCCACAATAAAGCAGCACACTGAGCACAGATATGGAGTGTTTTTCAGGCAGACAACGTATACTGGTGGTCACTGTCAGCAAAACTCTGCACTGTACTCCTGCTATATAATACAGCTACTCCCCAGTCCCCACAATTAAGCAGTGTGAGCACAGATATATGCAGCACACTGAGCACAGATAAGGAGCGTTTTTTTCAGGCAGAGAACGGATAAAACTGGTGGTCACTGATCAGCAAAACTCTGCACTGTACTCCTCCTATATTATACAGCTGCTCCCCAGTCCTCTCCACAATTAAGCAATAAAGCACAATCAAGTTCAACAATAACGGAGAGGACGCCAGCAACGTCCTCTCCCTAACATTTCCAATGCACAAGTGAAAATGGCGGCGACGCGCGGCTGCTTATATAGAATCCGAATCTCGCGAGAATCCGACAGCGGGATGATGACGTTCGGGCGCGCTCGGGTTAACCGAGCCATACGGGAGAATCCGAGTATGGCTCGGACCCGTGTAAAAAGGGTGAAGTTCGGGGGGGTTCGGTTTCCGAGAAACCGAACCCGCTCATCACTACTATTTACCCCATCCACACTATGGCCAAGCTGGCAACATCCCCCATTAATCCTTGTCTTCCTTTTCCTTTTTTCTGCCCCCTGCTACCACCTCTATCCCTCTCTCCCAGTCATCTACATCTCATGCTCTCTCCTCTCCTCTGTCTGCCTCCCTTCCCCTCCTCTTCTGTTTCCCCTTTGCAATTCACTTCTGCCACTTCACACCATTTATATCCCACCACTCAACCCTGCTCTCTCCCTCCACTGCCTGTCTCCTCACCTCTCCTCCACCAGTATCATACTGCACTCCCTCCCTGCCTCACTCCTGCAGTCTCCCTTCCTAGCCAAGGCCCCAGCACCATCAATACACCCTCTTTATCCCTTCCTTCAGAGCCGGCCCTAACCAATATGCTGCCCTAGGCAAGATTTTGGCTGGTGCCCCCTAGCACCACTGCTGGTACCGCCTCTGACCTTGCACCTCTTTCCCAGCACCATCACTAGTCACCTATAAGAGTCCTTATTTTGGTGTTTGTACCCCTATATTTTAAATAGGAACAGGTCGCACATTTGGTGCAAAGCACAAAAAGGTGTGTGTTTTTGCTGGCAAGGGGCATGGCCACACAATAGTACATCCAATTCAAATTACGCCACACAGTACTGCAACTTTATTCACATTTGATCATGCGATAGTGTCTATAATTCACATTACATCCCACAGTAGTATCACTTTACCTTATAAACGTTACTCCTCACAGTAGTGCCCCTCATTCACATAACATCATACTGAATTGCTCCTTACTCACATTACACCCCACCCTATTGCTCTTTATTCAAATTAGACGACACAGTAATGCCCTTTCTATACGCAACGCCACATAGTAGAGCACCTTATATACATAATGCCACACATTAGTAATGCATTTATACACAATACCACACAATAATGCCCCTTACACATATGACACACATTATTAATGTCCTTATAAACATAATGCGCCTTACACATTATGACAACCTTTATTAATACCCTTTTACACATAATGTCCCTTACACATATGCCGCACATTATTAATGCCCTTATACACATAATGACACACATAATGCCTCTTACACATATGCCACACATTATTAATGCCCTTATACACATTGTGCCCCCTACACATTTTTGATACACATACAGTAGTACCCTGTTACACATATCCTGCACATTATTAATGCCCTTATACACATAATGACACACATAGTGCCCCTTACACATATGTTGCACATTGTTAATGCATTTTTACATGACACACATAATGCTCCTTACACATATTCTGACCACTACTGCACAACCAACCCACTCACATGCACACAGCACTCACACTGCCACTAACACTGTGACCTCTGCCTTTGCTTGGATACAGATGTGTCCTCATAAATCTTGCCTCAATGCTAACGTTAGACACCTTTTTTTTTTATAAAAATGCATCTTATTTACATTGCTATGTGGCTAGGATGCACAAGCAGCTTCTGTTGATAAAAATGATATGCAGCATGTGTGAGACTGGCTGTATCTGCATATGAAATGCTACACACAGAATACAGGCATGCCGCATATCATTTTAATCAGCAGAAGCTGCTGATGCCCCTAGGCATATCAAATGCCCTAGGCAATTGCCTAGTTTGCCTATGCCTACGGCTAGCTCTGCCTTCCTTCCACATTAGTCTTACCTCAACGCTATAGCAATCCTGATAATCTCATTCACATCTCTCCCACAAACTCCTACCCCCTATCCTGTGTACTCTGGAATGCCAGATCTGTTTGTAACAAACTGGCCCCCACTCACGACCTTTTCATTTCCAACTCCCTGCACCTCCTGGCCATTACTGAAACCTGGATTACTCCCTATGACACTGCTTTTCCTGCTTCTCTATCTGCTGGGGGCCTCACATTCTCACACACATCCCGACCTGGGGGTCGTCATGGGGGTGGTGTTGGGATCCTTTTACCCTCAAGCTACACATACCAACTTATACCTCCAGAACCATCTCTTACATTCTCTAGATTTGAGGTCCATGCACTACGCCTCTACCAACCTACTAATCTTCGAGTTGCTGTCATTTACCGTCCACCTGGCATTTCCTCCAAATTCCTCGACAACTTTGCTTCCTGGCTACCTCACTTCCTCTCTTCTGACATTCCCTCCATTATCCTAGGTGATTTCAACATCCCTATCGATAACCCCACAAAACCACCTGCCTCTAAACTGTTATCCGTTCACATGGTCGACCATGTTATGGTCGACAGTCATTAGGTCGACCACTATTGGTCGACATTGACATGGTCGACATGGACACATGGTCGACACGTGGAAATGGTCGACACATGAAAGGGTGACACATGAAAAGGTCGACATGAGTTTTTTAACTTCTTTTTCTGTTGGGGAACTTTTCCATACTTTACGATCCACGTGGACTATGATTGGAACGGTAATCTGTGCCGAGCGAAGCGAAGGCACCATGCGTGGGGACGCGGTGCACTAATCGGGGTTCCCAGTCACTTTACGCAAAAAACGACAACAAAAAAAGAAAAAATACTCATGTCGACCTTTTCATATGTCGACCTTTCATGTGTCGACCATTTTCATGTGTCGACCATGTGTCCATGTCGACCATGTCAATGTCGACCAATAGTGGTCGACCTAATGACTGTCGACCATAACATGGTCGACCATTCATACCGGAACCCTCTAAACTCCTTAACCTCACCTCTTCACTTGGTCTCTCCCAGTGGACCACCTCACCCTCCCATGTGAACGGGAGCTCACTGGATCTGGTTTTCACTCACCACTGTGATATTTCTGATTTATCCAATTCCCCTTTTCCCCTCTCTGACCACCACTTGCTCTCATTCAACTTATCTATCTCTGCTCCCCCATCTCTCCCTCCTAAGGCTACCATCACTAAGCGTAACATTGAGGCTATTGACACCTCATCCCTATCCTCCCTGTTTGACTCGCTTCTCTCTCCTCTTCCCTCTCTCACATGCCCTGAACAAGCCACATCCCTATACAATGCATCTCTTACTTCAGCCCTTGACTCTGTTGCTCCGCCAACCACTATTCACCTTCGCAGATCAACACCTCAACCCTGGCACACCAAATGCACCAGATATCTACAAAAATGCTCATGTACTGCCGAGCGACAGTGGAGGAAATCACGCTCTAAAGCAGACTTCCTCCATTTCAAATTCATGCTCTCATCCTTCAGTGCTGCCCTTTCCCTCGCTAAACAATCATACTTCAAAATCCTCATCTCTACCCAGTCTTCCAACCCCCGGCGCCTCTTTGCCACTGTTAACTCCCTCCTCTGCCCACCACCACCTCCTCTCCCTTCCTCATTGTCTGCTCTTGACTTTGCCACTTATTTCACATCCAAGATTGACTCCATACGTCAGGACATCACATCCCACCAGACCAGCAACCAGCCACCACCCATCCTTTGCCACCCCTCCCCTTCCCTCTTACCCACTCTGACATCTTTCTCCCATATATCTGGCGATGAAGTCATGGCCCTCATACATTCCTCCCCCCCCCCACAACCTCCCCACTCTACCCTATCCCCTCCCACCTCCTCCGCTTCCTCTCTCCTTCTGCCTGTTCCCATCTTGCCCACCTTCTCAATCTGTCCCTCTCATCAGGCACTGTCCCTCTGCCTTCAAGCATGCTATTGTCTCCCCTATTCTTAAAAAACCTACCCTTGATCCTAACACTCTCTCCAACTATTGACCCATCTCTCTCCTCCCCTTTGCCTCCAAACTTCTTGAGCGTATTGTCTATAATCGCCTCACTGCCTTTCTTTCCTCTCACTCACTGCTTGACATATTCCAGTCTGGTTTCCGCTCTCTCCACTCCACTGAAACTGCCCTCACAAAAGTCTGCAATGACCTCCATGCAGCCAAATCTAAGGGCCACTACTCTCTGCTTATTCTTCTTGACCTCTCTGCTGCTTTTGACACTGTGGACCACCCTCTCCTTCTGCAAATCCTTCACTCTCTTGGTCTACTACGCGATACTGCCCTCTCCTGGCTGTCCTCCTACCTCTCTGATCGTTCCTTCTCTGTCTCCTCTCATGATGCTACCTCACCCCCACTTCCACTAACTGTTGGTGTCCCCCAAGGTTCTGTTCTTGGTCCTCTCCTTTTCTCTCTCTATACGTCCTCTTTAGGTGAACTCATTAGTTCTTTTTACTTCCAGTATCACCTCTATGCTGATGACACTCAAATCTACCTCTCCTCCCCTGATCTCTCCACAGCTCTCCTCACTCATACCTCTATCTGTCTTTCTGCTTTCTCTTCCTGGATGTCCCAGCGCTTTCTTAAACTCAACATGTCTAAGACTGAGCTGATCATCTTCCCACCCTCCCGCACAACCTCACCTCCCACAATCTCACTATCCATTGATGGCACGACTATCTCCTCTAGCCCCCAAGTACGCTGTCTTGGTGTAATCCTTGACTCCTCCCTCTCCTTCAAACTACACATTCAGCACCTCTCACAAACCTGTCATTTTCATCTCTAAAACATTTCCAGGATCAGACCTTTTCTCACCCAGGATGCCACTAAGATCATTATTCACTCACTGATTATTTCCAGACTGGACTACTGTAATCTCCACCTAACTGGCCTCCCTGACAATTACCTCTCTCCACTCCAATCTATCCTCAGTGCTGCTGCCCGGCTTATATTCCTCACCAAACGCACTATGTCCACCTCCCCTCTCCTACAAGCCCTTCACTGGCTTCCCTTCCCTTTAAGAATCCAATTCAAACTTCTCACACTCACTTACAAAGCACTCACCCACTCCTCTCCCATTTACATCTCTGACCTTATCTCCCTTTACTCTCCCACCCGTCCTCTTCACTCTGCTAATGCATGCCGACTCTCCTGTCTTCTGATTACTTCCTCCCACATCTATCTCCAAGATTTTTCACGTGCTGCTCCCTTCCACTGGAATTCTTTACCTCTCCCCCTCAGACTCTCCACCTCTCTACAAAACTTCAAACGGGCTCTTAAGACCCATTTCTTTACCAAACCCAGCCAAATCTCATCCTAACCCTCTGTTCCACGCTCTCTATGTACCCCATCTGTGTCACCCCTGTCTGTCTACCCCTCCCCTTAGAATGTAAGCTCTGAAGAGTAGGGCCCTCTTCCCTCATGTGCTTATCCTTTTCTTACTTTAATAATCCTGAACTGCCCAAATCTCATAGTTTTTGGCCACCTGGAACTTATCTCTGTCATTTACTGGTGTAGTTATGCTTAGTTACCCTGTACTTGTCCTATATTGTCTTCAACTGTAAGTCACTGTTTTCCTGTTTTGATTATGTGCTTATGTACTTGGGCGCTGCGGAACCCTTGTGGCGCCATAAAAATAAAGGATAATAATAATAATAATAATAATAATAGAGCAGTGAACTACTGTACCATACTGCTATATTGGTGGTCACTGGTCAGCAAAATTCTGCACTGTCCTGTCCTCCTATATTACAATGCAGCACAGATATGGAGCATTTTTCAGGCAGAGAACGTAGATATTTTCAGCACACTGAGCACAGATATTTGCAAGCACACTGAGCACAGATATTTGCAGCACACTGAGCACAGATATTTGCAGCACACTGAACACATCTGAGAGGACGCTGCATGTCCTCTCCCTATCATCTCCAATGCACAAGTGAAAATGGCGGTGTCGCGCGGCTCCTTATATAGGATACAAATCTCGCGAGAATCCGACAGCGGGATGATGACGTTCGGGCGCGCTCGGGTTAACCGAGCAAGGCGGGAGGATCCGAGTCTGCCTCGGACCCGTGTAAAATGGGTGAAGTTCGGGGGGGTTCGGATTCCGAGGAACCAAACCCGCTCATCACTAATATATATATATATATATATATATATATATGGAAGGGAATATCCGCACTGTGCTGCTCATCAGAATCCACATAAGATGGTGCTCAATTCCACGGAACAGTTAATTCCAATAGACAGTCAATTGTAAAGGAGGGCACTTACCAGTTTTTTGTAAAATAATGGCTGTAGTTTTAATATTGAATCATCAAGCATGCTACTTGTGGTGTCCTGTTGCCTGGAATATTGTTTGGTGTCTTGACAAAGATCACTGGGATGTGATCGAAACGTCGACTTGATGATTCAATATTGAAACTACAGCTATTATTTTACAAAAAACTGGTAAGTGCCCTCCTTTACAATTGACTATATATATATATATATATATATATATATATCCAAACAAAAGTCCCGGCACTCCCTTAACAACTGGCTGCGGTGCCCTCCTCGAGAAGGTGTGCACTTTCTCAATGTAGACAGTTAGGAGCAGGCGGCACTCAAGCAGACTCGTAGGTGAAGAAAAATGGTTAGTTTAATCTGACATGTAGTAAGGCCCTGAGGACGGGGATTTCCCCGAAACATGTCTGATTAAACTAACCATTTTTCTTCACCTACGAGTCTGCTTGAGTGCCACCTGCTCCTGTCTATATATATATATATATATATACATACACACACACACACACACACACACACACACAATGGAAAATGATTAATTCAGCCTCTTAGATAAAGAGCTTTATTTCCTTATAAAATATAAGCGGTGATTTAGTCTAGAAATTCCTGTCACTTATGATTTCCCTTTACCTATATATTGAGGCACTATATACAACATTGTTTTATACTTCATTTTCTACACTAGTCTCATTTTTTTTAAACTAGAAACTCATGTATATCCAGTTGTAATTAATGTAGAAAATGTATATGTAAGATAGCTGTAACTCTGTAGCTTTGCTGCTGGTTACTGTGACATCACACCTAGCCTGTGACATCACTAGCCCGTGACATCACAATGCTTCTTCCTGTAACATCCTATCTACAGCTGCTGACGTTTCCAGTTTCCATGCAGAAAGAAAGGTAGGCGGAGGTGAGTCCTACATAGCTGTGTATGATGGAGAGGGGTAAGGAAGACAGAGTGCAGTATAGTCAGCTGAAAGGCAGAAAGATAGACAGAACAGGGAATACAGGTACAAGGACACAATAATAGGAGAAGTGCAGGAAGGAACGACATATTTAGGAATAAAAATGTAGCGTTACAGGAATAAAGAGAGCAGTATGGAGGATAAGCACACAGGGTGGTCTTCAGTATGCCGAATGTCGGGATCCCGGCGCAAAGTATACAGGCGCCGGAATCCCGATACCCGGCATACCGACACATATTGTCCTTCATGGGGGTCCACGACCCCCCTGGAGGGAGAATAAATAGCGTGGCGCGCTTAGCGCACCACCGTGCCTGCAAGGGGCTCATTTGCGCTCGCCACGCTGTCGGTATGCTGGTGGTTGGGCTCCCGGCGCCGGTATGGTAGTCGCCGGGAGCCCGGCCACCGGCTTATCATACTACACCCAAGCACACATACAGGGGATTCAGATAACCTGGGTCTCTATGAGGCAGGATCGTGGCTTTGGGATGAAAAAGTTAATAAAATAGATAAATGGGATATTGATAACTTTGAAAGTATCTTGTTTGGTTTAAGAAAAATTGGGAAACTGATTGACTCATGGACATTTTATTGTACTTAAACTAGTACTATGCTTAATGATAGTCTTTTGTGTTTTTTTAGATCATCTGGCAAAGAAATTTGCAGCGTGTCGGGTGACCGGCAAAGAGATCTGCAAAGTGTCAGTTGAAGATGATGGAAGGGATCGCAGAGGTAGCAACGACTGGAGTATAACATGCAGGAGGTAAGTTACCATACTCTCTCTGCACATGTTACATCTGCCCCACCTGCAGCGCACATGGGGGGTAATTCCGAGTTGATCGCAACAGGAATTTTGTTAGCAGTTGGACAAAATCATGTGCACTGCAGGGGAGGCAGATATAACATGTGCAGAGAGAGATAGATTTGGGTGGGGTATGTTCAATCTGCAATCTAAATTGCAGTGTAAAAATAAAGCAGCCAGTATTTACCCTGCACAGAAACAAAATAACCCACCCAAATCTAACTCTCTCTGCACCTGTTATATCTGCCCCCCCCCCCTGAAGTGCACATGGTTTTGCCCAACTGCTAACAAAATTCCTGCTGCGATCAACTCAGAATTAGGCCCTTGGTTTTGTCCATTAGAGAACAAATTTGCTGCTGCAATCAGGTCTGAATTAGGGGGGTCATTCCGAGTTGTTCGCTCGCTAGCAGATTTTAGCAGCATTGCACACGCTAGGCCGCCGCCCTCTGGGAGTGTATCTTAGCTTAGCAGAATTGCGAACGAAATATTAGCAGAATTGCAAATAGAAATTTCTTAGCAGTTTCTGAGTAGCTTGAGACTTACTCATACACTGCGATCAGCTCAGCCCGTTTCGTTCCTGGTTTGACGTCACAAACACGCCCTGCGTTCGGCCAGACACTCCCGCATTTTATCCTGGCACGCCTGCGTTTTTCCGCACACTCCCAACAAACGGTCAGTTTCCGCCCAGAAACACCCACTTCCTGTCAATCATACTCCGATCACTTCAACGATGAAAATTCTTCGTTCGGACGTGAGTAAATCTACTAAGTTTTGTGCTAAAATACTTAGCGCATGCGCACTGCGTACCATGCGCATGCGCATTTTTGCCTTAATTGCTCCGTTGCGAAAATCGGCAACGAGCGAACAACTCGGAATGACCCCCTAGGCCCAGTGTATGATACTAACATGGTCCTAGCACTATGGAAGATAAAACCTGGAGCAGATAACTTGGTCTCTATGAGAAAGGATCTTGGGTTTTGGATAAATAGTCAATAAAATAGATAAATTGCAAATGAATAAAAATGAAAGTACGTAACAAAATGTAGTAGTATAATTATACACATAGTATGTCTGACCAGGAATTCTAGTTATTTAGATCATCATTTGGCAAAGTTCTGGCAAAGAGATTTGCAGAGTGTCGGGTGACCAGCAAAGAGATCTGCAAAGTGTCAGTTGAAGACGACGGGAGGGGTCGCAGAGGAATTAGTGACTGGAGAATAACATGCAGGAGGTAAGTTACCATACTTGTGTAATTGTGTGTGTGGTGGGGGGGTATTGAGAGCACAGTCAAAACATAGGCCCTCATTCCGAGTTGATCGCACCAAGCAACTTTTTGCTGCTGGTTCGATCAACTAATCTCCGCCTATGGGGGAGTGTATTTTAGCATAGCAGGGCTGCGAACGCTTGTGCAGCCCTGCTATGCTAAAAAAGTTTCCTGTAAAACAAGACCAGCCCTGGACGTACTTACCCTGTGCGACGGATCCAGCGATGACGTCAGACATCCGCCCTCCGTTCACCTGGACACGCCTGCGTTTTCCTTACCACTCCCCGAAAATGGCTCCAAACGGTGAGTTGCCGCCCCGGAACGCCTTCCTGCAGTCAATCTTCTTGCGTTCGCCACTGCAACCGCTTTCTTCGTAGTCAACGTCATTGCCCCACGACGACTGTCGCGGGGCAACGATGCGCGTGTGCATGACAGCCCCCGCGCATGCACAGTAGTGACCTGGTCGCAGCTGTGCGAACGAAAGTATGCTGTGATCGGGTCAGAATGACCCCATAGGGTTTATGGTGGGGGAGAGCGGACAATACAGAACATGCAGATGGGGGCAACTTGGTATAGCACATACAGATGGTGTGGGGGCACAATACAAAAAAAATAGAAATTGTGGCGTACTCTATAGGACATATAGAGGAAGGACATACACTTTTGGAGGTTGCGAGATGTAGAACATACTGTAATACAGAAAAACAGGAAGGGTGGGGAGAGCATGATACAGAACAATACAGATCAGGGGAGATAGTGAAATGGCTGACATTTACAGTATATCAATGAACTGGGGGCAGGATAATTGTCCTTATGTAAGGCATTTTCCATGTCCTCAGTAGTTAGCGTAACATACAGTATTTACATAGAGAGATTTTTCTCTCTACACAACCACACCACTGTTTGCAGCTTGTCTCTCTGCTTGTTCATCCACTAACAATGATTTTTCATCTCTTCCTCTTCGACTACATGCAGTGGGTGATCCCTGAATAGCTGCCCTGGGAGGAGAGCTGCGGACACATGCTCCAAATGTTGGGACATATGCATTACCTATTAGGAGATGCGGTATAGATGCCGGGTTTACGGCAGTCAGAATACTGACACTGGGATCCCGACACTCTTCAGAATCCCGACGTTGGAACTCAGAATGCGCAAGGATACCGACACCCGTATCCCCACGATCATAGGTTTAGGGCTGGGCAAGGGGGGTTAGGTTTAGGCATCAGGCACGGGGGGAGGGGGTGTGGTTATGCTGCGGGGGAGGGAGCGTTAGGTTTATGTGTCAGGCAGGGGGTTAGGGTTAGGCTGCAGGTGGGAGGATGTTAGGGTAAGGCTACGGATAGGGTGGGTTAGGCACCCCCAGGGGAGGTTAGGCTGCGTGGGAGGGAGGGTTAGGTTTAGGCATCAGACGGAAGGGTTAGGTTTAGGCGTTAGGTGGGGGGAGGGAGCGTTAGGATTAGGTGTCAGGTGGGTGGGTTAGGTTTAGGCATCAGGCGGGGGGTTAGGGTTAGGCTGCAGGTGGGGGGATGTTAGGGTTAGGCTGTGGATAGGGTAGGTAAGGCACCCCTGGGGGGAGGTTAGGCTGCATGGGATGGAGGGTTAGGTATAGGCATCAAACGGGAGGGTTAGGTTTAGGCGTTATGCGGGGTTGGGTTAAGTTTAGGCTGCGTGTGGGTGGAGGTTAGCGTTAGGCTGTGGGTAGGGTGGATTATGCACCCCAGGGAGTGGTTAGGCTGCAAGGGAGGGAGGGTTAGGTTTAGGCAGCAGGGACAGAGGGGGGAGTGGTTAGGCAGCGGGAGAGGGAGGGCTAGGTTTAGGCAGCAGGGACGGAGGATATGGTTAGGCACCTCCGCCGGAGGGTTAGGCACAAAGGGGGAGGTTAGGGTTAGACTGCGGACAGGCAGGTTTAGGGGGGTAAGGAGAGGGAGAGACATCAGGCGGAGGGGTTAGGGTTAGGCTGCGGGTGGGGGGAGGATAGGGTTAGGCTGCGGGTAGGGTGGTTTAGGGTTAGGCACCCACGGGGGTGGTTAGGCTGCGGGGAAGGGAGGGTTAGGTTTAGGCATCAGGTGGGGGTTTAGGTTTAGGCATCAGGCGGGGGGTTAGGATTAGTCTGTGGGTGGGGGGAGGATAGGATTAGGCTGTGGGTGGGGGGAAGTTAGGGTTAGGCTGTGGTTTGGGTGGGTTAGGTACTCCCGGGAGTGGTTAGGCTGCGGAGAAGGGAGGGTTAGGTTTAGGAAGCAGGGATGGAGGTTAGGATTAGGCACCTCCGTGGGAGGCTTAGGCACAAAGGGGGAGGTTAGAGTTAGACTGCGGACAGGCAGGGTTAGGGGGGAGAACTCCCCATACTCACCGCTGTATGTCTTTTCTGTACTAGGATCCCGGCATCGGTATGACAACCACCAGGATCCCATGTGCTGGGTTATCATGACCCCTCTGTTAGTACACCTCTTAAAGCTCAGAGGGAAGGGCGATCCCTGAGGCCATGGTTCCCCAGAGGTTTCCCCCCAAGGGGTTTTTCCTCTCCTGAGTGCTGAAGGATGACTCTTTGTGAGTCCAGAGGTGTAGCTTTTATGCCATAATGAGTACCAATCTCATGCCCGCCCCTGCAATGTATAAGAAGTAAAATAATTGCTAATGCAATCACTTTACTTCTGGGTTTAGACCCCAGCTGCGCTAGTTCACATGTGCAATCTTCAGACTGCATATGTGAGAGCAGACAGTAATGCAGAGGGATCCCAAGGATCCTTCTCCTGGGAATTATTGCATAATGTAGACCACAGGCTACAAAAGCCATTTAGAAATGGCATTAGCTGCCGGGCCAAGCTCAGAAATGTTTGCATTCTGGAGCTTGGTGAGTTTCACAGTTTACCATCTGCCGTAGAAACGTTTGGTGGCTGCTTTTGTGTTCAAAATAGGAGGAACGCAATAGATATCTCAAATATCCATTGCAGTCCCCAATACACACATTCAGGGGCTGGATAATATTTGTGGGCAGCCCCCAAAACCAACTGTTTTTGGAGATGTCTCGCAAATATTATTTATTAAATATTCCACTTAATAAACTTTTTATATTTTAACATAAACTAAAAAATGTTTTATGTATTAATTGACTGAGTCTCCCGTCTTTACTGAATGCTAATTTCACAGGGTCCGCAAATTATTACTGATATGACTGTTACTCTACTGTCCTGCTGGTGCTCCTGGCCTGCTGTATAGCAGCCAGACATATATTTTATATACAGCACTCTTGGGGAGATGTATCAAGCGTTGGAGAGAGATAAAGTGCAGATGTCCAAACCACTCAATCGTCTTCTGTCACTTATCTAGCACAGTACATGAAATAATACCTGTAGTTAGAATCTTCATTTGATTTGGGCAAATACTCAACTTTATCTCTCTCCATGGCTTGATATATCTCCCGGAAAATTTAATGTCTTCCTTTCACTTAATTAACAAATTAAATTAATTAATTAATTGTCTTGGAAACAGGGTAAGAAAGTCACAGTATAAGATAATGTTATAAAGGCTTGTCAATACCTCCTGGTACATTTACATTGATTTATTATTCACATTTCTTCTAGTGATGAGCCGCCCGAACTTCACCTTTTTTTGCACGGGTCCGAGCAACTCGGATCCTCCCGCCTTGCTCGGTTAACCCGAGCGCGCCCGAACGTCATCATCCCGCGGTTGGATTCTCGCGAGATTCGTATTCTATATAAGGAGCCACGCGTCGCCGCCATTTTTCACTCGTGCATTGGAGATGATCGTGAGAGGACGTGGCTGGCGTCCTCTCAGTTTCTATGTTCAGTGGGCTGCAAATATCTGTGCTCAGTGTGCTGCAAATATCTGTGCTCAGTGTGCTGCAAATATCTGTGCTCAGTGTGCTGCAAGTGCAAATATCTACGTTCTCTGCCTGAAAAACGCTCCATCTCTGTGCTCAGTGTGCTACAAATATCTGTGCTCAGTGTGCTAATTGCTTTATTGTGGGGACTGGGGACCAGCAGTATTATATAGTAGGAGGACAGTGCAGAGTTTTGCTGACCAGTGACCACCAGTATTATACGTTCTCTGCCTGAAAAACGCTCCATATCTGTGCTGCATTGTAGTATATAGTAGGAGGACAGTGCAGAATTTTGCTGACCACCAGTATAACGATATATATAGCAGTATGGTACAGTAGTCCACTGCTCTACCTCTGTGTCGTCAAGTACACTATCCCATTCATACCTGTGGTGCATTTCAGTATTGCACAGTTTGCTGACCACCAGTATATAATATATAGCAGTACGGTACAGTAGGCCACTGCTCTATCTACCTCTGTGTCGTCAAGTATACTATCCATCCATACCTGTGGTGCATTTCAGTTTTGCACAGTTTGCTGACCACCAGTATATAATATATAGCAGTACGGTACAGAAGGCCACTGCTCTACCTACCGCTGTGTCGTCAAGTATACTATCCATCCATACCTGTGGTGCATTTCAGTTTTGCACAGTTTGCTGACCACCAGTATATAATATATAGTAGTGCGGTACAGTAGGCCACTGCTCTACCTACCTCTGTGTCCTCAAGTATACTATCCATCCATACCTGTGGTGCATTTCAGTTTTGCACAGTTTGCTGACCACCAGTATATAATATATAGCAGTACGGTACAGTAGGCCACTGCTCTATCTATCTCTGTGTCGTCAAGTATACTATCCATCCATACCTGTGGTGCATTTAAGTTTTGCACAGTTTGCTGACCACCAGTATATAATATATAGCAGTACGATACAGTAGGCCACTGCTCTACCTACCTCAGTGTCGTCAAGTATACTATCCATCCATACCTGTGGTGCATTTCAGTTTTGCACAGTTTGCTGACCACCAGTATATAATATATAGCAGTACGGTACAGAAGGCCACTGCTCTACCTACCTCTGTGTCGTCAAGTATACTATCCAGCCATACCTGTGGTGCATTTCAGTTTTGCACAGTTTGCTGACCACCCGTATATAATATATAGCAGTACGGTACAGTAGGCCACTGCTCTACCTACCTCTGTGTCGTCAAGTATACTATCCATCCATACCTGTGGTGCATTTCAGTTTTGCACAGTTTGCTGACCACCAGTATATAATATATAGCAGTACGGTACAGAAGGCCACTGTTCTACCTACCTCTGTGTGGTCAAGTTTACTATCCATCCATACCTGTGGTGCATTTCAGTTTTGCACAGTTTGCTGACCACCAGTATATAATATATAGCAGTATGGTACAGAAGGCCACTGCTCTACCTTCCTCTGTGTCGTCAAGTATACTATCCATCCATACCTGTGGTGCATTTCAGTTTTGCACCGGTTGCTGACCACCAGTATATAATATATAGCAGTATGGTACAGAAGGCCAGTGCTCTACCTACCTCTGTGTCGTCAAGTATACTATCCATCCATACCTGTGGTGCATTTCAGTTTTGCACAGTTTGCTGACCACCAGTATATAATATATAGCAGTACGGTACAGAAGGCCACTGCTCTACCTACCTCTGTGTCGTCAAGTATACTATCCATCCATACCTGTGGTGCATTTCAGTTTTGCACAGTTTGCTGACCACCAGTATATAATATATAGCAGTACGATACAGAAGGCCACTGCTCTACCTACCTCTGTGTCGTCAAGTATACTATCCATCCATACCTGTGGTGCATTTCAGTTTTGCACAGTTTGCTGACCATCAGTGTATATAATATATAGCAGTACGGTACAGTAGGCCACTGCTCTACCTACCTCTGTGTCGTCAAGTATACTATCCATCCATACCTGTGGTGCATTTAAGTTTTTGTGCGCAGTATATATAGTAGTAGGCCATTGCTATTGATAAATATATTACTGGCATTTAATTCCACACATTAAAAAATGGAGAACAAAAATGTGGAGGGTAAAATAGGGAAAGATCAAGATCCACTTCCACCTCATGCTGAAGCTGCTGCCACTAGTCATGGCCGAGGCAATGAAATACCATCAACGTTGTCTGCCAAGGCCGATGCCTAATGTCATAGTAGAGAGCATGTAAAATCCAAAAAACAAAATTTCAGTAAAATGACCCAAAAATCAAAATTAAAATCGTCTGAGGAGAAGCATAAACTTGCCAATATGCCATTTACGACACGGAGTGGCAAGGAACGGCTGAGGCCTTCTCCTATGTTCCTCATGACAAGTGGGTCAGCTTCACATGAGGATGGAAGCACTCATCCTCCTGCTAGAAAACTTAAAAGACTTAAGCTGGCAAAAGCACAGCAAAGAACTGTGCGTTCTTCTAAATCACAAATCCCCAAGGAGAGTCCAATTGTGTCGGTTGCGATGCCTGACCTTCCCAACACTGGACGGGAAGAGCTTGCGCCTTCCACCATTTGCATGCCCCCTGCAAGTGCTGGAAGGAGCACTCGCAGTCCAGTTCCTGATAGTCAAATTGAAGATGTCACTGTTGAAGTACACCAGGATGAGGATATGGGTGTTGCTGGCGCTGGGGAAGAAATTGACAAGGAGGATTCTGATGGTGAGGTGGTTTGTTTAAGTCAGGCACCCGGGGAGACACCTGTTGTTCATGGGACGAATATGGCCATTGACATGCCTGGTCAAAATACAAAAAAAATCACCTCTTCGGTGTGGAATTATTTCAACAGAAATGCGGACAACTGGTGTCAAGCCATGTGTTGCCTTTGTCAAGCTGTAATAAGTAAGGGTAAGGACGTTAACCACCTAGGAACATCCTCCCTTATACGTCACCTGGAGCGCATTCATCATAAGTTATTGACAAGTTCAAAAACTTTGGGTGACAGCGGAAGCAGTCCACTGCCAACTAAATCCCTTCCTCTTGTAACCAAGCTCCTGCAAACCACACCACCAACTCCCTCAGTGTCAATTTCCTCCTTACACAGGAAAGCCAATAGTCCTGCAGGCCATGTCACTGTCAAGTCTGACGAGTCCTCTCCTGCCTGGGATTCCTCCGATGCATCCTCGAGTGTAACGCCTACTGCTGCTGGCGCTGCTGTTGTTGCTGCTGGGAGTCGATCGTCATCCCAGAGGGGAAGTCGGAAGACCACTTGTACTACTTCCAGTAAGCAATTGACTGTCCAACAGTCCTTTGCGAGGAAGATGAAATATCACAGCAGTCATCCTGCTGCAAAGCGGATAACTCAGGCCTTGGCAGCCTGGGTGGTGAAAAACGTGTTTCCGGTATCCACCGTTAATTTACAGGGAACTAGAGAATTGCTTGAGGTACTGTGTCCCCGGTACCAAATACCATCTAGGTTCCATTTCTCTAGGCAGGCGATACCGAAAATGTACACAGACGTCAGAAAAAGAGTCACCAGTGTCCTAAAAAATGCAGTTGTACCCAATGTCCACTTAACCACGGACATGTGGACAAGTGGAGCAGGGCAGACTCAGGACTAGATGACTGTGACAGCCCACTGGGTAGATGTATTGCCTCCCGCAGCAAGAACAGCAGCGGCGGCACCAGTAGCAGCATCTCGCAAACGCCAACTCGTTCCTAGGCAGGCTACGCTTTGTATCACCGCTTTCCAGAAAAGGCACACAGCTGACAACCTCTTACGGAAACTGAGGAACATCATTGCAGAATGGCTTACCCCAATTGGACTCTCCTGGGGATTTGTGACATCGGACAACGCCAGCAATTTTGTGCGTGCATTACATCTGGGCAAATTCCAGCACGTCCCATGTTTTGCACATACATTGAATTTGGTGGTGCAGAATTATCTAAAAAATGACAGGGGCGTGCAAGAGATGCTGTCGGTGGCTCGAAAAATTTCGGGCCACTTTCGGCATTCAGCCACCGCGTGCCGAAGACTGGAGCACCAGCAAACACTCCTGAACCTGCCCTGCCATCATCTGAAGCAAGAGGTGGTAACGAGGTGGAATTCAACCCTCTATATGCTTCAGAGAATGGAGGAGCAGCAAAAGGCCATTCAAGCCTATACAGCTACCTACGATATAGGCAAAGGAGGGGGAATGCACCTGACTCAAGCGCAGTGGAGAATGATTTCAACGTTGTGCAAGGTTCTGCAACCCTTTGAACTTGCCACACGTGAAGTCAGTTCAGACACTGCCAGCCTGAGTCAGGTCATTCCCCTCATCAGGCTTTTGCAGAAGAAGTTGGAGAGATTGAAGGAGGAGCTAAAACAGAGCGATGCCGCTAGGCATGTGGGACTTGTGGATGGAGCCCTTAATTCGATTAACCAGGATTCACGGGTGGTCAATCTGTTGAAATCAGAGCACTATATTTAGGCCACCGTTCTCGATCCTAGATTTAAAACCTACGTTGTATCTCTCTTTACGGCAGACACAAATCTGCAGAGGTTAAAAGACCTGCTGGTGAGAAAATTGTCAAGTCAAGCGGAACGTGACCCGTCAACAGCTCCTCCTTCACATTCTCCCGCAACTGGGACTGCGAGGAAAAGGCTAAGAATTCAGAGTCCACCAGCTAGCGGTGATGCAGGGCAGTCTGGAGCGAGTGCTGACATCTGGTCCGGACTGAAGGACCTGCCAACGATTACTGACATGTCGTCTACTGTCACTGCATATGATTCTCTCACCATTGAAAGAATGGTGGAGGATTATATGAGTGACCGCATCCAAGTAGGCACGTCAGACAGTCCGTACGTATACTGGCAGGAAAAACAGGCAATTTTGAGGCCCTTGCACAAACTGGCTTTATTTTACCTAAGTTGCCCCCCCTCCAGTGTGTACTCCGAAAGAGTGTTTAGTGCAGCCACTCACCGTGTCAGCAGTCGGCGTACGAGGTTACTTCCAGAAAATGTGGAGAAGATGATGTTCATCAAAATGAATTATAATCAATTCCTCCGTGGAGACATTCACCAGCAATTGCCTCCAGAAAGTACACAGGGACCTGAGATGGTGGATTCCAGTGGGGACGAATTAATAATCTGTGAGGAGGGGGATGTACACAGTGAAAGGGGTGAGGATTCGGACGATGAGGAGGAGGTGGACATCTTGCCTCTGTAGAGCCAGTTTGTGCAAGGAGAGATTGATTGCTTCTTTTTTGGTGGGGGCCCAAACCAACCAGTCATTTCAGTCACAGTTGTGTGGCAGACCCTGTCGCTGAAGTGATGGGTTTGTTAAAGTGTGCATGTCCTGTTTATACAACATAAGGGTGGGTGGGAGGGCCCAAGGACAATTCCATCTTGCACCTCTTTTTTCTTTCATTTTTCTTTGCATCATGTGCTGTTTGGGGACTATTTTTTGAAGTGCCATCCTGTCTGACACTGCAGTGCCACTCCTAGATGGGCCAGGTGTTTGTGTCGGCCACTTGGGTCGCTTAGCTTAGTCACACAGCTTCCTCATTGCGCCTCTTTTTTTCTTTGCATCATGTGCTGTTTGGGGACTATTTTTTTAATCTGCCATCCTGTCTGACACTGCAGTGCCACTCCTAGATGGGCCAGGTGTTTGTGTCGGCCACTTGGGTCGCTTAGCTTAGTCACACAGCTACCTCATTGCGCCTCTTTTTTTCTTTGCATCATGTGCTGTTTGGGGACAATTTTTTGAAGTGCCATCCTGTCTGACACTGCAGTGCCACTCCTAGATGGGCCAGGTGTTTGTGTCGGCCACTTGGGTCGCTTAGCTTAGTCACACAGCTACCTCATTGCGCCTCTTTTTTTCTTTGCATCGTGTGCTGTTTGGGGACAATTTTATTAATCTGCCATCCTGTCTGACACTGCAGTGCCACTCCTAGATGGGCCAAGTGTTTGTGTCGGCCACTTGGGTCGCTTAGCTTAGTCACACAGCTACCTCATTGCGCCTCTTTTTTTCTTTGCATCATGTGCTGTTTGGGGACTATTTTTTTGAAGTGCCATCCTGTCTGACAGTGCAGTGCCACTCTTAGATGGGCCAGGTGTTTGTGTTGGCCACTTGGGTCGCTTAGCTTAGTCACACAGCTACCTCATTGCGCCTCTTTTTTTCTTTCCATCATGCGCTGTTTGGGGACTATTTTTTTGAAGTGCCATCCTGTCTGACACTGCAGTGCCACTCCTAGATGGGCCAAGTGTTTGTGTCGGCCACTTGGGTCGCTTAACTTAGTCACACAGCTACCTCATTGCGCCTCTTTTTTTCTTTGCATCATGTGGTGTTTGGGGACAATTTTATTAATCTGCCATCCTGTCTGACACTGCAGTGCCACTCCAAGATGGGCCAGGTGTTTGTGTCGGCCACTAGGGTCGCTTAGCTTAGTCATCCAGCGACCTCGGTGCAAATTTTAGGACTAAAAATAATATTGTGAGGTGTGAGGTGTTCAGAATAGACTGAACATGAGTGGAAATTATGGTTTTTGAGGTTAATAATACTTTGGGATCAAAATGACCCCCAAATTCTATGATTTAAGCTGTTTTTTAGTGTTTTTTGAAAAAAACACCCGAATCCAAAACACAACCGAATCCGACAAAAAAAATTCGGTGAGGTTTTGCCAAAACGCGGTCGAACCCAAAACACGGCCGCGGAACCGAACCCAAAACCAAAACACAAAACCCGAAAAATTTCAAGTGCACATCTCTACATACAGCACAGTACAGGGAGGAGGAGCACACACTACATACAGCACAGAACAGGGAGGAGGAGCACACACTACATACAGCACAGTACAGGGAGGAGGAGCACACACTACATACAGCACAGTACAGGGAGGAGGAGCACACACTACATACAGCACAGCACAGGGAGGAGGAGCACACACTACATACAACACAGTACAGAGAGGAGGAGCACACACTACATACAGCACAGTACAGGGAGGGAGCACACACTACATACAGCACAGTACAGGGAGGGAGCACACACTACATACAGCACAGTACAGGGAGGAGGAGCACACACTACATACAGCACAGTACAGGGAGGGAGCACACACTACATACAGCACAGTACAGGGAGGGAGCACACACTACATACAGCACAGTACAAGGAGGGAGCACACACTACATACAGCACAGTACAGGGAGGGAGCACACACTACATACAGCACAGTACAGAGAGGAGGAGCACACACTACATACAGCACAGTACAGGGAGGAGGAGCACACACTACATACAGCATAGTACAGGGAGGGAGCACACACTACATACAGCACAGTACAGGGAGGGAGCACACACTACATACAGCACAGTACAGGGAGGGAGCACACACTACATACAGCACAGTACAGGGAGGGAGCACACACTACATACAGCACAGTACAGAGAGGAGGAGCACACACTACATACAGCACAGTACAGGGAGGAGGAGCACACACTACATACAGCACAGTACAGGGAGGAGGAGCACACACTACATACAGCACAGCACAGGGAGGAGGAGCACACACTACATACAGCACAGCACAGAGAGGAGGAGCACACACTACATACAGCACAGTACAGGGAGGAGGAGCACACACTACATACAGCACAGTACAGGGAGGAGGAGCATACACTACATACAGCACAGCACAGGGAGGAGGAGCACACACTACATACAGCACAGTACAGAGAGGAGGAGCACACACTACATACAGCACAGCACAGGCAGGGAGCACACACTACATACAGCATAGTACAGGGAGGGAGCACACACTACATACAGCACAGTACAGGGAGGAGGAGCACACACTACATACAGCACAGTACAGGGAGGGAGCACACACTACATACAGCACAGTATAGGGAGGGAGCACACACTACATACAGCACAGTACAGGGAGGGAACACACACTACATACAGCACAGTACAGAGAGGAGGAGCACACACTACATACAGCACAGTACAGGGAGGAGTAGCACACACTACATACAGCACAGTACAGGGAGGAGGAGCACACACTACATACAGCACAGCACAGGGAGGAGGAGCACACACTACATACAGCACAGTACAGAGAGGAGGAGTACACACTACATACAGCACAGTACAGGGAGGGAGCACACACTACATACAGCACAGTACAGGGAGGGAGCACACACTACACACAGCACAGTACAGGGAGGAGGAGCACACACTACATACAGCACAGTACAGGGAGGGAGCACACACTACATACAGCACAGTACAGGGAGGGAGCACACACTACATACAGCACAGTACAGGGAGGAGGAGCACACACTACATACACCACAGCACAGGGAGGAGGAGCACACACTACATACAGCACAGTACAGGGAGGGAGCACACACTACATACAGTACAGGGAGGAGGAGCACACACTACATACAGCACAGTACAGGGAGGGAGCACACACTACATACAGCACAGTACAGGGAGGGAGCACACACTACATACAGCACAGTACAAGGAGGGAGCACACACTACATACAGCACAGTACAGGGAGGGAGCACACACTACATACAGCACAGTACAGAGAGGAGGAGCACACACTACATACAGCACAGTACAGGGAGGAGGAGCACACACTACATACAGCACAGTACAGGGAGGGAGCACACACTACATACAGCACAGTACAGGGAGGGAGCACACACTACATACAGCACAGTACAGGGAGGGAGCACCCACTACATACAGCACAGTACAGGGAGGGAGCACACACTACATACAGCACAGTACAGAGAGGAGGAGCACACACTACATACAGCACAGTACAGGGAGGAGGAGTACACACACACTACATACAGCACAGTACAGGGAGGAGGAGCACACACTACATACAGCACAGCACAGGGAGGAGGAGCACACACTATATACAGCACAGCACAGAGAGGAGGAGCACACACTACATACAGCACAGTACAGGGAGGAGGAGCACACACTACATACAGCACAGTACAGGGAGGAGGAGCATACACTACATACAGCACCGCACAGGGAGGAGGAGCACACACTACATACAGCACAGTACAGAGAGGAGGAGCACACACTACATACAGCACAGTACAGGGAGGGAGCACACACTACATACAGCACAGTACAGGGAGGGAGCACACACTACATACAGCACAGTACAGGGAGGAGGAGCACACACTACATACAGCACAGTACAGAGAGGGAGCACACACTACATACAGCACAGTACAGGGAGGGAGCACACACTACATACAGCACAGTACAGGGAGGAGGAGCACACACTACATACAGCACAGCACAGGGAGGAGGAGCACACACTACATACAGCACAGTACAGGGAGGAGAAGCACACACTACATACAGCACAGTACAGGGAGGGAGCACACACTACATACAGCACAGTATAGGGAGGGAGCACACACTACATACAGCACAGTACAGGGAGGGAGCACACACTACATACAGCACAGTACAGAGAGGAGGAGCACACACTACATACAGCACAGTACAGGGAGGAGTAGCACACACTACATACAGCACAGTACAGGGAGGAGGAGCACACACTACATACAGCACAGCACAGGGAGGAGGAGCACACACTACATACAGCACAGTACAGAGAGGAGGAGCACACACTACATACAGCACAGTACAGGGAGGGAGCACACACTACATACAGCACAGTACAGGGAGGGAGCACACACTACATACAGCACAGTACAGGGAGGAGGAGCACACACTACATACAGCACAGTACAGGGAGGGAGCACACACTACATACAGCACAGTACAGGGAGGGAGCACACACTACATACAGCACAGTACAGGGAGGAGGAGCACACACTACATACAGCACAGCACAGGGAGGAGGAGCACACACTACATACAGCACAGTACAGAGAGGAGGAGCACACACTACATACAGCACAGTACAGGGAGGGAGCACACACTACATACAGCACAGTACAGGGAGGGAGCACACACTACATACAGCACAGTACAAGGAGGGAGCACACACTACATACAGCACAGTACAGGGAGGGAGCACACACTACATACAGCACAGTACAGAGAGGAGGAGCACACACTACATACAGCACAGTACAGGGAGGAGGAGCACACACTACATACAGCACAGTACAGGGAGGGAGCACACACTACATACAGCACAGTACAGGGAGGGAGCACACACTACATAAAGCACAGTACAGGGAGGAGCACACACTACATACAGCACAGTACAGGGAGGGAGCACACACTACATACAGCACAGTACAGTACAGAGAGGAGGAGCACACACACTACATACAGCACAGTACAGGGAGGAGGAGCACACACTACATACAGCACAGTACAGGGAGGAGGAGCACACACTACATACAGTACAGCACAGGGAGGAGGAGCACACACTACATACAGCACAGCACAGAGAGGAGGAGCACACACTACATACAGCACAGTACAGGGAGGAGGAGCACACACTACATACAGCACAGTACAGGGAGGAGGAGCATACACTACATACAGCACAGCACAGGGAGGAGGAGCACACACTACATACAGCACAGTACAGAGAGGAGGAGCACACACTACATACAGCACAGTACAGGGAGGGAGCACACACTACATACAGCACAGTACAGGGAGGGAGCACACACTACATACAGCACAATACAGGGAGGGAGCACACACTACATACAGCACAGTATAGGGAGGGAGCACACACTACATAGAGCACAGTACAGGGAGGGAGCACACACTACATACAGCACAGTACAGAGAGGAGGAGCACACACTACATACAGCACAGTACAGGGAGGAGGAGCACACACTACATACAGCACAGTACAGGGAGGAGGAGCACACACTACATACAGCACAGCACAGGGAGGAGGAGCACACACTACATACAGCACAGTACAGAGAGGAGGAGCACACACTACATACAGCACAGTACAGGGAGGGAGCACACACTACATACAGCACAGTACAGGGAGGGAGCACACACTACATACAGCACAGTACAGGTAGGAGGAGCACACACTACATACAGCACAGTACAGAGAGGAAGCACACACTACATACAGCACAGTACAGGGAGGGAGCACACACTACATACAGCACAGTACAGGGAGGGAGCACACACTACATACAGCACAGTACAGGGAGGGAGCACACACTACATACAGCACAGTACAGAGAGGAGGAGCACACACTACATACAGCACAGTACAGGGAGGGAGCACACACTACATACAGCACAGTACAGGGAGGAGGACCACACACTACATACAGCACAGTACAGGGAGGGAGCACACACTACATACAGCACAGTACAGGGAGGGAGCACACACTACATACAGCACAGTACAGGGAGGGAGCACACACTACGTACAGCACAGTACAGGGAGGGAGCACACACTACATACAGCACAGTACAGAGAGGAGGAGCACACACTACATACAGCACAGTACAGGGAGGGAGCACACACTACATACAGCACAGTACAGGGAGGAGGAGCACACACTACATACAGCACAGCACAGGGAGGAGGAGCACACACTACATACAGCACAGTACAGAGAGGAGGAGCACACACTACATACAGCACAGTACAGGGAGGGAGCACACACTACATACAGCACAGTACAGGGAGGGAGCACACACTACATACAGCACAGTACAAGGAGGGAGCACACACTACATACAGCACAGTACAGGGAGGGAGCACACACTACATACAGCACAGTACAGAGAGGAGGAGCACACACTACATACAGCACAGTACAGGGAGGAGGAGCACACACTACATACAGCACAGTACAGGGAGGGAGCACACACTACATACAGCACAGTACAGGGAGGGAGCACACACTACATAAAGCACAGTACAGGGAGGAGCACACACTACATACAGCACAGTACAGGGAGGGAGCACACACTACATACAGCACAGTACAGTACAGAGAGGAGGAGCACACACACTACATACAGCACAGTACAGGGAGGAGGAGCACACACTACATACAGCACAGTACAGGGAGGAGGAGCACACACTACATACAGCACAGCACAGGGAGGAGGAGCACACACTACATACAGCACAGCACAGAGAGGAGGAGCACACACTACATACAGCACAGTACAGGGAGGAGGAGCACACACTACATACAGCACAGTACAGGGAGGAGGAGCATACACTACATACAGCACAGCACAGGGAGGAGGAGCACACACTACATACAGCACAGTACAGAGAGGAGGAGCACACACTACATACAGCACAGTACAGGGAGGGAGCACACACTACATACAGCACAGTACAGGGAGGGAGCACACACTACATACAGCACAATACAGGGAGGGAGCACACACTACATACAGCACAGTATAGGGAGGGAGCACACACTACATAGAGCACAGTACAGGGAGGGAGCACACACTACATACAGCACAGTACAGAGAGGAGGAGCACACACTACATACAGCACAGTACAGGGAGGAGGAGCACACACTACATACAGCACAGTACAGGGAGGAGGAGCACACACTACATACAGCACAGCACAGGGAGGAGGAGCACACACTACATACAGCACAGTACAGAGAGGAGGAGCACACACTACATACAGCACAGTACAGGGAGGGAGCACACACTACATACAGCACAGTACAGGGAGGGAGCACACACTACATACAGCACAGTACAGGTAGGAGGAGCACACACTACATACAGCACAGTACAGAGAGGAAGCACACACTACATACAGCACAGTACAGGGAGGGAGCACACACTACATACAGCACAGTACAGGGAGGGAGCACACACTACATACAGCACAGTACAGGGAGGGAGCACACACTACATACAGCACAGTACAGAGAGGAGGAGCACACACTACATACAGCACAGTACAGGGAGGGAGCACACACTACATACAGCACAGTACAGGGAGGAGGACCACACACTACATACAGCACAGTACAGGGAGGGAGCACACACTACATACAGCACAGTACAGGGAGGGAGCACACACTACATACAGCACAGTACAGGGAGGGAGCACACACTACGTACAGCACAGTACAGGGAGGGAGCACACACTACATACAGCACAGTACAGAGAGGAGGAGCACACACTACATACAGCACAGTACAGGGAGGGAGCACACACTACATACAGCACAATACAGGGAGGGAGCACACACTACATACAGCACAGTACAGGGAGGGAGCACACACTACATACAGCACAGTACAGGGATGAGGAGCACACACTATATACAGCACAGTACAGGGAGGGAGCACACACAAGTAGTGAAACACAGACACAGGGGACCAGTGCAGCAGAATCTGTCTCAGTGGTCAATCCGCCCCTAATTACGTACATAACCACCATATTACATATGTAGCCACCACATTATTACATGAATAGCACCGCATTATACAAATAGCACTGCATTACACGTATAGCACCGCATTACGGGGGTCATTCTGACCCCGATTGCACGCTGCAGTTTATCACAGCAGTGCTATTTGGTCAGTACTGCACATGCGCCGGTGCACTGAAGGCCGTCGTTGCCCAGCGATCGCCTCTGCCTGATTGACAGGCAGAGGTGGTCGCTGGGCGGGAGGAGGCTGGACGACGGCGTTAGCCGCCATTTAGGGGGCACAGTCCGGCCAACGCAGGCGTGGCTGGACCATTGGAGGGGCGGGCCGCGGCGGCTGCGTGGCGTCACACGCAGCTGCTGCAACCCGGGCAGCGAAGAGGTTCTCCTCGCCAGCCGTAGGAGCTGCTCTGGCCAGGAGTTACTCCTGAAATGCAAAAGCATCACCGCTGTGCTATGCTAATGCATTTCTGGGGAAGGGGGGGCACTGACATTTGGGGTGGACTTGCTCTGTGCTGGGTGTCCCCCCGCATGTCTGAGTGCCTGATCATAGCTGTGCTAAACTTAGTATAGCTACGATCAACACAGAATGACCCCCTACATGTATAGCACTACACGTATAGCACTGCATTACACAAATAGCACCACATAACACGAATAGCACAACATTACAGGTATAGCACTGCACTACACGTATAGCACTGCATTATACGACTAGCACCACATTGCATACGTAGCCACCGCATTACATACGTAGCCACCGCATTACATACGTAGACACCACATAAATAGGCCCATCATCATGGACAGACATTGTGCAGCTATAGGGCTGAAGGACGTTGCATTAGAGATTGTCCCAGGGCTGGATGTGAGTGCTGCCTGTTCAGCTGGCATCCTGAGAACAAAGTACATCCTGCTCCTGTCCAGTCCCCAAACCATACACTGTGACCGGGGACGCCCTAACCCTTACACTAACATGATAATGCAAATAATGTAATTAAAAATAACCTCTCTGCCGGGTCCCCTTCAGTGCTCAGTTGCCGCTCTGGCCAGTTCAGTGAGAGTGCGGGAGCTGAGGTGGCAGCGGGTGTAGTGAACACGGCTCCTACCATCGCTTTGCTGCTGCTCCTGGGCCGGGCTCGTTGAAGAGACCTTTGGCCGGGGCCAGGGAGAGGATGCTGCTGGGCTGGTTAACTTTCTCGAGGTCCCCCATTGGTAGAACAGCATCACCACTTTTCACGGCTAGCAACACCTGGAAGTGCCCGCTAGCCTAACTTCTGGATTGCATTCCAATGAACCACAAGTACTGGAAGCAGTGTGAGCCAGCCCAGCCTGAGTGTGAATCGGCCTGGCTGGGGGGGGATATGGGACCAGCCCATCGGAATCTGTCATGGTGTCCTAAAGGGCCAATCGGCTCCTGGCTACAGTCATTAGACGGCAAGGGTGTGTAGGGAAAGATTGGGGGTGTCAGCAGAGGGGGGGCACACGGGTGGTCGGTGGCTGCATGGGTTCCACAGGGTCTTGTCGGCAGTGGGTTTGGGCGGTGGGGGGGGGGCACTGTCCAAAATAACCCATTTGATCTGTAAGCAGCAGCCAGTCATTACATAGCTACTGCAAAATATGCTGGTCTAGGAAAGGGGATGGGGCTTTAGTGGATGCCGGGCAGAGAGAATGGAAGTATTCAACTTTTGTTTGAAAGTACATTTTAAACCAGCCATCCTGAATGATGAATCTGTGCTCAGCAGTGGAATGGAGAACAGAACTTTCCGTTCCTCTATAAATCGCTTTTTCCCATACTACTGTATGGGGAGCGATTCAGGCATGGAGTGGGGGCACCGCAGGAGAAGTTATGAACTTTTCCACGGTAACCCCCTTCCTGAATGGAAAGAAGCTGTGAAAATAAATGTTTTCAGCTAAACAGGGCATATCACTGCTTAATGAATAGACCCCTATGAATAAGATCAATGACCATCATGGTGTTATCATGGGCATCGCATTCGGGTACAAAGTCAACCTTGTCAGACTCAGAATGAATTCAGTTGGGTAGATACAAATTGGGGCAGTACGGATGCGGTAATGGTTAGCATTACTGCCTCACAGCACTGAGGTCATGGGTTCGATTCCCACCATGGCCCTAACTGTGTGGAGTTTGTATATTCTCCCTGTACTTGCGTGGGTTTCCTCCGGGTACTCCTCCCACAATCCAAAAATATACTGGTAGGTCAATTGGATCCCAACACAAATTAACCCTAGTATGAATGTGTCTGTGTGTACATGTGATAGGGAATATAGATTGTAAGCTCCACTGGGGCAGGGACTGATGTGAATGGGAAAATAGTCTCTGTAAAGTGCTGCGGAATATGTGTGCACTATATAAATAACTGGTAATAAATAAATAATAAATAAATACATTTCAGGCAATTGCCAAAAAATTGTATATCAGTTTTTTGAGAGATGTAAGGTGCTAACTAGAGCAGAGGGAGAGGTCCTTTCCTTACTTTAGAGGAACTGTAATTTTTGGTTTTAATGAAAGCATTAAGCATGATGGGGATGAGTCTATCTTTAAAGGTTCACCAGGGGGGTAATTCAGAGTTGATCGTAGATGTGCTAAATTTATCAGTTACTCCGATATGCGGGGGGACGCCCAGCACAGTGCATTGCACAGCGGCGATGCTTTTGTACTTGACAATGACAAGTAGAGTAGCTACTTGCCGCATCCCAGGTCGCAGCGGCTGCGCCCCGCCCCCCTGCATGGTCTGGGCATGCCTGCGTTGCCTGTACAGCGCCCCCAAAATGGTGGCCAAACGCCACCAGCCCGCCCCCTCCCGCACAGCGAACGCCTCTGCCTGTCAGTCAGGCAGAGGAGATCGATGGGCTGGGATGCCGATAGCGTCTCTAGCATGCACATGCACACTGCGGCACATGCGCAGCTCAGACCTGATCACCCGCTGTGCGAAAACGCACAGCAGCGATCAGGTCTGAATTAGCCCCCAGAACTCTTAACATTTAGAGAGGACTTGATATTGTTGTCAATTGCTTATTTTGTAAATGTACAATCCAAGAAAACTTGTGCATCTTTTGAGAGCTGGACAAAGCCACAATCACAGTACTGAAATATAAGTCATGCCTGGACTGAAACTACACCATGGTTAAAAGCTTGGGTAGAAATTGTGGAAACTTTTATATTTCTGCATTGATGTCTTTGATGGAAAGAATATAAGTAATAGAACTCTGAATTTTTAGGGGTCTATGTATTAAGCCTTGGAGAGTGATAAAGTGGAGAGAGATAAAGTATCAACCAATTAGCTCCTAACTGTCATGTTACAGACTGTGTTTGAAAAAATTATAGTTAGTAGCTGTTTGGCCGGTACTTTATTTCCGTCCACTTTGTGGGGTATATTTATTAAAGTTCGATTTTGACCATCATGGTGTTATCGTGGGCTTCCTCAAGCGCCTTGAGTGCTGTTGGCGAAAGAGTGCTATATAAATAAAATTATTATTACTGTATTCGATTTTAAGTTCAATTTAAATTGAGTGAAATCGAATGAAATCAATATTCTTAATCACTCGTCAAATCCCACATTTACTAAGCTTCGATTTTGAAATTGATTTCAAAATCGAATTTGATGTTCGATTTCGACTAGCGATTTTGTGTTCGGATTAGGATATAAAATAGAATGCAAAATAAAGAAAAACTGCCTCAAGTATTCCGATCGGTCCAAATGTATCACATGCAAGAAGCTGCTATAGATCTGCTTATTCTGGTTTGCGTACATCTCCGATGAAGGGGCACCTGAGCATGCACAGGACTCGTTCTGTGAATGTGCAGAATGGGTCCTGCATTGTCGTACACAGTGCCCCTAAGTCGCAACCTGTCACCGTTTGGGGGGTGGGAGTCCAAAGTTGCATAAGCTGCAGTGCTTCCATATCTGAATGAGGCTTATCTATAGATTGTAAGCTTGCGAGCAGGGCCTTCCTACCTCTGTCTGTCTGTTTTTACCCAGTTTTGTTCTATTACTGTTGTTCTAATTGTAAAGCGCAACGGAATATGCTGCGCTATATAAGAAACTGTTAATAAATAAATAAATAAATAATCATTCCTACAGCCACAGTGAACCATACGTCTGGTGATTTTGGTTGGGGGATACGAGATCGAGAATAGTGTATCCTTGTCGGGTGAAAGATACCTTTATATGTGTTCACTTGCCTGTGTGGATGTGAGTATGGTACGCACACCACTGTTCTAAAGAGAATAAGGGGAGCAAGAACATATAAATTTACAGCTGCAATATATACATACTACACCATTGTTCGTCCTTCTGCCTTCCCCCGTCCTATTTTCACTTTTGAGGAAAAGAGTCAACCATCTCCCACTTAAAGAAAGAAAGTCAGACCTTCAATCAAGGTCGACAATTATTAAAGATACCTTTATGTGATGACTACATCACGTTGTCACGTGAGTATGGTACGCACCCTACTACCTCTCATCATGTTGTAATAAGAAGATCACTTGGAAAATAAGGAGGGAACATATTGGAACTGTTTCTAAGATTTTGGACTATTAGACTTTTTATGTTGTATATTAATTTCTTCGCTTTACACCTATTCGTTCCATATTTTTTTGAGAACTGATGAGCGCAGAAGGGAAATCTACACTTTTTTTTCTCTGTCTATTAAGGTAGGGTTGTTGAGTGACGTCCTGTAGACTTCCCCACCACAGCTCTCAGAGGCGCAGCAGTCCCCTATTCATTTTTCTTTGCATATGTTTGGGTCCTTGTTTATTAGAGATGTGGCAAATCCTCAAATGTTTCTTAATTTCTTTTAAAACTGATAACAACAAATCAAAAATCATGAATTTTTGACCTGTCACATAGAGGTTTTACAGTATTATTAATATTAGGGATGAGCGGGTTCGGCTCCCTGAGAACCAAACCCTACCGAACATCACGTCCCAAGCCCAGATCCTAGTCCGGCTCGGGACTTCCCGCCAGACTCGGAAACCAGAACAAGACAAAAAAAGTAATCATCCCGCTGTCGGATTCTCGCAGGTTTAGGATTCTATATAAGAAGACGCGCGGCGCCGCCATTTTCACTCCAGTCCTGGAGAGTGTAGCGAGAGGACATGTCTCCTCAGTGTCTGTGTGAGAAAGTGGTGTATCGCGTGGAGTGGCGAACCTGCTCTTTTGTGTCATTCCAGTGCTGTCTTGTGCTGCATCAGTACAGTGGTGGTGTCTTGTGCTGCATCAGTCCAGTCACAGTGGTGGTGTCCTGTGCTGCCATAAGTCCAGTGCTGCTGTATAAGTCCAGTGCAGTGGTGCTGTCTTGTGCTGCATCAGTCCAGTGGTGGTGTCCTGTGCTGCCATAAATCCAGTGGTGGTGTCCTGTGCTGCCATAAGTCCAATGGTGCTGCTGTATAAGTCCAGGGGTACTGCTGTATATGTCTGGTTCAGTGGTGCAGCCGTATAAGTCCAGGGGTACTGCCATATAAGTTCAGGGATACTGCCGTATATGTCCAGTGGCACTGCCGTATAAGTCCAGTCCAGTGGTGCAGCCGTATAAGTCCTGTGGTACTGCCGTATAAGTCCAGTGGTACTGCTGTATAAGTCCAGTGGTACTGCCGTATAAGTCCAGAGGTACTGCCATATAAGTCCAGTGGTACTGCCATATAAGTCATGGGGTACTGCCGTATAAGTCCAGTGGTACTGCTGTATAAGTCCAGTGGTACTGATGTATAAGTTCAGTCCAGTGGTGCAGCCGTATAAGTCCAGGGGTACTGCCGTATAAGTCCAGGGGTACAGCCGTATAAGTCCAGTGGTACTGCCGTATATGTCCAGTCCAGTGGTGCAGCTGTATAAGTCCAGGGGTACTGCCGTATAGGTCCAGGGGTACTGCTGTATAAGTCCACCAATATTGTGCGTGCATTACATATGGGCAAATTCCAGCATTTCCTATGTTTTACACATAAAATTAATTTGGTGGTGCAGAATTTTTTGAAAAATGACAGGGGAATGCAGGAGATGCTGTCAGTGGCCTGAAAAATTGCAGGCCACTTTCGACATTCAGCCACTGCGTGCTGCTCCTAGATGGGCCAGGTGTTTGTGCCGCACACTTGTGTCACTTAGCAAAGTCATTCAGCTGCCTCTTTGCACCTCTTTTTCTACTTTGCATGATGAGCTGTTTGGGGCCTAGTTTTTAAAAGTGCCATCCTGTCTGACACTGCAGTGCCACTCCTAGATGGGCCAGGTGTTTGTGCCGCACACTTGACTCGCTTAGCAAAGTCATCCAGCTTATTGCACCTCTTTTTCTTCTTTGCATGATAAGCTGTTTGGGGCCTAGTTTTTAAAAGTGCCATCCTGTCTGACACTGCAGAGCCACTCCTAGATGGGCCAGGTGTTTGTGCCGCACACTTGTGTCGCTTAGCAAAGTCATCCAGCTACCTCGGTTCAACCTTTTGGCCTAAAAACAATATGGGGGGTAATTCTGAGTTGATCGCAGCAGGAACTTTGTTAGCAGTTGGGCAAAACCATGTGCACTGCAGGGGGGCAGATATAACATGTGCAGAGAGAGTTAGATTTGGGTGTGGTGTGTTCAATCTGCAATCTCAATTGCAGTGTAAAAATAAAGCAGCCAGTATTTATCCTGCACAGAAACAAAATAACCCACCCTAATCTAACTCTCTCTGCACATGTTATATCTGCCTCCCCTGCAGTGCACATGGTTTTTCCAGGGCTGTCTTAACAGCAGTGTAGGCCCCTGGGCAAAGCAATGTACTGGGGCCCCTACCCATCCTGCAGTGGTAGGGGTGGGAGGTGCTATCAGTGGCAGCTTTGATGTCCCCCGGGTGGTAGGGGGTGTTCTATTTTCCTCTCAGCATGTAGTTCCTGAAGCAGTAATTTCTGCTAATTGCTCCTTTACTGCACCGATGGTGGGAGATGGGGCAGGAGGGAGAAACTAAACTGTAGAAGGGAGCATTGGGCTGAATGAAGGGGCCCTGGTACATGACTTACAGGGGGGTAGGTCAGGGTTTAATACACACGGGAGGGATGGATAGGGGAGTGGGCTTAATATTCATAATTTTCCGGTGGGAGGACAGCCTGCTTAACTGCAGATATCTCCAGTTCCTGAAAATAGATTTCTTAGCTTTCAATAAGGTAAAATACTAAAGAGTCCCACCTTTCAGGGGGTACTGAGGACTTGTGGATAAAAGCTCAGGAGCCAGAGCAATCCACCAACAAAAATATAAAACTGCATACCAGGCGTGTGGAGCTGGAGCAGGGACCAGCTGCTGGAAGGCTGATATTTCTTGTTCTGGGCAGAGTAGAGACAAGCTTCCAGTGCCTACTGAAAGGGGAGAGTCCCAGCTTTTGGATTATACCCTCAGAAAAACTCTGAGTCAGACAGAACCTGAGATATCTGGCTGGGGAGAGCAATTAACAGGCTTGGATGGGGACCACTGCTTAGAAGTCAAATATCTCCGGTTCCCTAGGGCCGATTTTCAAAAATCTGGTACCACTGGAAAGAGGATACCCTCAGCTATCAGGACCCTTAAACTACTGGGATCTTTGGCCAAGAGCCCATTGATCCCATACGAAAAGACAGCCCTGGGTTTTTCCCAACTGCTAACAAAGTTCCTGCTGCGATCAACTCAGAATTACCCCCATTGGTGGTCATTCTGAGTTGTTCGCTCGCTAGCTGCTTTTAGCAGCATTGCAAACGCTAGGCCGCCGCCCTCTGGGAGTGTATCTTAGCTTAGCAGAATAGCGAACGAAAGATTAGCAGAATTGCTACTAAATAATTCTTTGCAGTTTCTGAGCAGCTCCAGACCTACTCCTAGATTGCGATCACCTCAGTCCGTTTAGTTCATGCTTTGACGTCACAAACATGCCCTGCGTTCGGCCAGACACTGCCCCGTTTCTCCAGACACTCCCGCGTTTTTCCCTGACACACCTACGTTTTTTTAGCACACTCCTGGAAAACGCTCAGTTACCACCCAGAAACACCCTTTCCTGTCAATCACTCACCGATCAGCAGTGTGACTGAAAAGCGCCGCACGAACTACAGCAAAACTGCTAAGTTTTTAGTTAAATAACTTAGCGCATGCGCGCTGCGTACCATGCGCATGCGCATTTAGCAACAAATCGCAGCATAGCGAAAATCGGCAACAAGCGAACAATTTGGAACGACCCCCATTGTGAGGTGTTCAGAATAGACTGGAAATGAGTGGAAATGAATGCTATTGCGGTTTTATAATATCGTAGGATCAAAATTACCCCCAAATTCAGTGATTTTAGCTGTTTTTTGTGTTTTTCCCCCCAAAATTCATCCAGATCCAAAACCAAAACCCAAAAGGGTGGTTTTGGCAAAACCAATCCAGATCCAAAACACGAGCGAGGATCCAGATCCAAAACCAAAACACAAAACTCGAAAAAGTGCCCGCCGCACATCTCTAAATCTGGCCTGATTCATTGACAGACGTTATGGCGATTGCAGCTGCAATTGTGTACATTGAGGATGTGTGAAATTATTTAAAAAACCCAGCAGCCCTGAAAAGTACAGAGACCCGCAGCAAAGCCATCGCAAAGGCACAGCAACCGAGTACACATTCCCAGCGCACACGCACATCCTTCAATAATTGCCAGCTCAATTAAATCTGTGGTCACACGGATTCACAGGCACACCCAGTGACAATCTGTACAGAGATGTCAGATGCACACTGCTAGAGAACGGATTCACAGGCATACCCAGTGACACGCCCCCAAAATGGGCGTGACACACCAACGTTTTTGCTACCACTTCCTCGTCAACACTTACAAGCGGTGCCTGACTGCTACCCACTCTGGATGAAGGTAAACGCTGCAAGTGGCATCGTTATTAGACTTTAGCACATGCGCCTAATTGCAAAAACAGCGGCATAGCGTCCGTCATCTCTATCTGCACAGAGATGTCAGATGCACACTGCTGGAGAACGGATTCACAGGCACACCCAGTGACACTCCCCCAAAATGACCGTGACACAGCAACGTTTTTGCTACCACTTCCTCATCAACGCTTACAAGCGGTGCCTGACTGTCACCCACTCTGGATGAAGGTAAACGCTGCAAGTGGCATCGTTATTAGACTTTAGCACATGCGCCTAATTGCAAAAACAGCGGCATAGCGTCCGTCATCTCTACTTTTATAGGCATAATAATGAAGGTTTAAGGAACAGAATTTTGTCTAGAAGCTAAAATCACCTGTCTGTTATTAGTCTGTTACTTTGGGGATTTGTAGTTCCATTTTGTACTCGATTTTTGTTTGATTTTCAATTCAAATGTTAGTAAAACAGGAGATCCTATATTAGTCTATGTAAGAGTAGCAATCTTTTGCTGATATTCGATTTTGAGCGGGATTTGGTTTTATATTCGATTTTACATTAGATTTTGCCTTTAGCAAATCTCCAAATGCAAATCAAATGCAAAATCACCAAAAAGCAAAAATCGAACATTAGCAAACGTTCCCCCATCTCTCTTCAAGGCTTAGTACAAAGACTCTGATACCTGCTGTTATTTGCCTTCTGAATACTGCATTACCCTGTATGAAATAAATCATCTGTTGCACCTTGAACACAGTTTGTTTCCTGTATGTCCATACAGGGAAAATACCACGTGAATCCTGACACCGTTAAAGTTATGCAGCAGAGGTAATCCCTGGTTGTCACCTGATATCCTCCAATTACACCTCAATGTCTATAGCTGGGATTCCATACAATGCAAGTCAATAGTAACCAACACTTTCTGAATTCTCATGGTGTCACAGAATGAATCTAAACCTCCTGGGTGTCAGGATCAGGCCTGGGATCAACCATTACTCACTGCAGCGCCGACTTCCTCCGATCGGTCGTGCGATTAGATGCCAGGAGCAACGGCGGTTGGCAGCGCTGGTTACACCCTCCAGAGTTTAGCGGGACTTCTGTGGAGTACTCTGTCACAGGGTTCCATGTGGATGCACGCATGGAGGTGGCCATGTTGCTCTGTCAGCTGGCCGGACAGTCCACCAATGATGTCTCTTAGCTGACTCTTTCTACCAATGGCAAGTTACCTCAGGGTATATAAGCAGGATTCTGGGAACAGGAAGTCGCCTTAACAACTTCTTCCTCTAATGACTGCAAGCTCCTGTTTGCTGTTCCCAGGCTCCATACTGTGTCCCCACTAGGATCTCCAGTGCTTCCCAGCATTGATTAATCAGTGAGTGTTTTTAATTATTCTCCAGTACTGATTGCCATTGGTTATCTTCAGAGATTTCCAACATCGATTGTCTTCAAGTATTCTCCTGTACCGATTGCCATCGGTTATCTTCAGTGAGCTCCAGTAATCAATTAACATTGATTGCCCTCGAGTATTCATCAATACCGACTGCCATCGTTTATCTCCAGTAATCTACAGCATTGATTAACGTTTGGCTTCAAGCATTCTCTAGTACCTACTGTATCAATTATCATCTCTTGTATTTCTACTAACTACCAAATACCTGACCAGAGGGTTGTGATCAGCTTGCTGGGCGCCACAAAGCCCATATACCATTGGGAGGAGGTCACTGGTGAATGCTACAAGGCGGGTTAGACCCCACACCTCTGTCTCGCCAACATCCAGGGTTAGCTAGTGTATGAAGAAGTTCTACATACGCCCACTTCATCTGCTGTTGCCTTCCCAGTCAGTAACTCCTCCTCTCAGCACACCAGCTGAGACCACCAGGGACCAGGTCGTGACACTCAGGAATGGAGAGTGACTATCTTGCCATCATGTAAGACCTGTTTACTGAGAGGGAAACCCCAGCGGACCTTAGAGGCTAACAGGTGTGAGTTATCTCTTAATTTTTCCAAGCAGCAAGTCTTGTCTCCACATGTGTGAGTTAAGATTAGAAGGCAGAGATTTGGAATTCCATATTGTTCTTTATTCTCTGTTTCACGGGGGCTCGACTGGTGCACTGGTCCCCACTTATAATGGACTAAAAATATTAAACCATTATATAAGGTGTTAATTATTAAATAGTACACTTTTACATGTGTGGTCAACATATAAAAGAACCGATTGTTTTAAATTGTCTAAGTATCTTGCCAAATTCTCCATTCAGGGGGTGGGATATAATGGCGTCTGAGTTCGCAGGAGGTTTGATTTGTCAGCTTAGCTCTGACTTTTTTGTAAATTAATGCCCCTTTAGAAAAATGTCTGAGTTCGTCCGGCAACCCGCACCTCCGGCTAACTTGGATGACATTACATGTAGTGTGATTTTGAGAAGAAACAGAGTATTAACAGTCCTCCTCAGGATTGAATCCTTTATCATAAGGTAACACATTTCTCAGTAGATAAGGGAGCACCAAATATATTTGTCTATGTTGAAGAGAGTATAAGTTAACAGATAGACAGCAGGATCTATTTATTCAGAATTGGGCAAATTGAAAGAGGATCTGTCCCACCACAACCGATTTCCCGCCAGTTGGGCTTGTTTTGTACAGTACGTCCTCGGTTTTTGTTAGGTTAGCACTAAATGTGTGAATCAAAACGTTTTTGTTGTCAAAATTTGTTCTTCTCGGAGACAGTGTACTCACAACCCTGATGTTTTCTGTTATATTTGTGGCAAATATAGTGTTGCTAAAGAAAGAAAATATATAGCTGTATTCATAAAACAAGCGTAGGAGGCTTATTTTGGACATCACATAAGCCAGCAAGACAAGATATATAGGTGCCCCACAAAGTTTGTAGAACCTGCGTGGAATCACTCCACAATTGGACTAAAGGTGATCGAAAAGGACTTAATTTCTGGTATGAATCAATTAAAAAAAACAGAAATAGGAATACACAAGCATGAATTCTACAAAGCAACTGATACCACATAGCGAAGAGTTACCTGTACCATCTTTCAGTTCAGGGCCGGATTAAGCCTTGGGGGTGCCCGGGGCAAATAAAATGGGGGGGGGGGGGCCCTGGTGGAAGGTAGGGGTGTATACTAGATTGTGCATACCTCCCAACATGTCCCATTCCAGGGGGGACAAAATGCTCTCTACCTGGACTTCCCACTTAATATATGATTGGCATCACCTGTGTTGAACTATTTAATTGATTAAGAAAGGTATTTCAACACAGGTAATTGCAATCATAAATTAGGAAAGAAGTCCAGGTAGAGAGCATTTTTCCCCTCCTGGAATGGGTCATGGTGGGAGGTATGGATTGTGTGTATTAAATTTAAACCAATGGTGTATATTAGTTTTAAACTAACAGTTTAATAATGCTTGGGAACTGTTTATAGCTCCACCTAATTGAAAGACAACTATTTTATAAAATTTTCTTGTAGAGTAACAAAGACAACTTAACCTTACAATACACATAGAAAAAGAAAATATTTTATCTTGTCACATGCAAAAATAGTAGCTGCCTCTGTACTACTTAAACACTGGGACAGGACTCAGGAGGACTCTGTGTGTGTGTCTGTATCTCTAGACCCAAATGGTTTAGTTACATAACAGTTTATACAGGACTCAGACACTCAAGCAGGGAGGAGGAGAAGCTGGGATCCCTGTGTCACTTACAGCTCTCTTCACCCTCCTATCTCTCCTCTGGTCAGAAAGCTCTATCAGTAGCTCATGAAATATGATATTCCTGTGTCTCTGCCTGCACTGCATACTGTCCTGCTCACATTCTGGCTGCTGGTTCTGCTGCTGCTTAAGAGGGAAAGTGATCTCTGTGTGCTCTGGCCTAGGGGCCCCCTGACAAAGGGGAGCCCAGGGAACAGTATGCCCTGCATCCCCCCCTTAATCTGGCTATGATTTGGGGGTAATTCAGACCTGGTCATAGATGTGTGAAAAAACGCACATCTACGATCAAAATCTTAGACATGTGGAAGGACGCCCAGCACAGGGCAAGTCCGCCCCGCATGCTGGATCCAGCCCCCTTCCCCCCCCCGACACACATGCGAAAGCATCGCATGGTGGCGATGCTTTTGCATGTTTTGAGTAGCCCTCTGCCTACGTAGCCTCACATGCAGTCACCACGGCCTGCCCCGCAAATGGTCCAGTCACGCCTGCGTTGTTCGGACTGCGCCCCCCAATGATGAGTCAACACCCCTTTAACACTGCTGTGACACCCCCTCACGCCATGCGAACGCCTCTGCCTGTTAATCAGGCAGAGGCCATCACAGAAGTGAGATGCCGCCGCATCTCACTGTGTGCGCACACGCAGTGCGGCTGCAAATTCTGCCGCAGCAGCGTCCAGGTCTGAACTAGGCTCTTTGTGCAAAGTTGAATGTGATGATGTGGAAATGTTAATTTTATCCAGTGCAAGTGACAACACAGATGAGAGTTTGAAGAAAGTTCCTCTATTCCAAACAAATATTCTCAAAAGGAACTAAACAATTTAATTTGACTTGAATTTATCGAAAAAAGGAGCTGAGCTATTAGCATCCAGACTTTTAAGAAAATCACTGTCTTGAGCCGGATGTTACTATAACATCATATCGAAATAGAGAGCAAGTCATACTGCCGTTCTTTCGCCAAGGTAACAATCTTGTGTATTGCAACAATATTCCTGAACTTCTCCTGATGATGGGCTTATCAGAATATCGATCAGAAGACGGGCGGCTCTTCTTTGACAGTACTAAAAGGAGCTTAAAAGGCGTATTACTGCACAATGGGAATAAACTTGTGTCGATACTGAAACCGAATCTGAAGCATGGCTGAGTTATGTGTCTGTCATTCAAAATTTTTTAGGCAATCACAAGGCAGACAACTATAAGGAATTAGTCCACAACATGCTAAAATGTTTTGACAAAGTAGGTGACAACATGAGTATTTTTTGTACAGCCATTTAGATCACTCCCCATCCAATCTAGGAGATTTAAGCGAAGAACAGGGTAAATGGTTCCACCAGGATATTCAGGTAATGGAAGAAATATATCACGGAAGGTGAGATCGTCACATGATGGCCAATTACTGTTGGAGTCTGCAGAGGGACGGCCCGCAACAAGAATACAAAAGAAAATCCTACAAAAAATGTTTCTCATACCTTCCTAACACTTATATACTGTATGTAATTATCCTGTGTCTTTTTATAATATTTTACAAATCAAATTTAATCAGAATAAAATATATATATATTTTTAACTATTTTAAACACTGTTTAATTTTTCATAAATATTAAAGACATATGCATATCTCAAAAACTAGAGTCAATTGAAAAATAAGCATGGCACATTCATGATAAGGAGCAAAAAATTAAACAAAATCGACTCTTTAATCCCTAACATATTGACTGTTCCCCGGTGTAATTGAAAGGGATAGACGGGGCACTCCAGAGATGCATCTGCCATTTTAGAAATGCAAGCCTCATCTCACTACCTCTTGTGTTACATATCTGAGAGTCAGTGGTTATTATGCCAGGTGCAGGTAATCAACCATTTTTGTTGCGTGTGCTGTTTCCTGACAATTGTCATATTGTTACAGTATATGTATGTGCTTAAGACGTTTTCAGCTACTGCTCTCTTCACATTATAAAGTGCTTATTTTCAAATAAAAACACAATGATTGGTGACAATAAAACCACATTCATCATTGCACACCAGGAAGCCAGTGGTGAATCATCCAAAGTGGACAGCAATGTGTAATAAATGGATGGAGCACAGTTTGTGCTTGTGATTCAAATAAAGCATTACTCAAGTGTACAGTGCATGTAGCATGGCTCCCTACAATATTTGAAAATTTCCAGACATGTGAGGACAGTTTGACATGGTGTCAGCCCTTGAGGATGCTATAGAAGATTGGTTCAAATATTTAGAATGAATGGAAACTTATTGTCATATAAAGTTAATGATGAAAAGAATGTGTCTGTCTTGCTGAGTAAAATGGGAGTAAAGACATACAGGAGTTAGTTTTAAGCATTTTTTAGTAAATGCAATACCCAACTGTAAGCAATAACAGGCAATTCAGAGTAGTACATTTCTCCATTTGCGGCTAAATTGATTTAATTGAACAACAGCTTGTTCACATATAGGATATGTGTTATATGTTTGTGTAAATAGAATTGCAGGTCATATCCAAATTGGACTACTATAACCTCATCTTATTTGACCTCTCTGCCTCCCACCTCTCGCCACTTCAGTCTGTCCTCAGTGCTGCTGCACGGCTCATCTTTCTCTTCAAAAGTACTACATCTGCCTCCCCTCTCCTACAAGCACTACACTGTTTCCCTTTACCCATCAGACCCCTAATTTAAACTTCTCACACTGACAAAGTCCTCACCCAATCCTCTTCTGTTTGCATCTCTGAACTTATCTCCCTTAACACTTACACCTGTTCACTTCACTCCCCAAATGAATGCCACCTCTCCTCCCTGCTGATTACTTCCTCCCACACCTGCCTCCAAGATTTTGCCCATGCTGCTCCCTACCACTGGAACTCTCTACCTCCCACTCTAAAATTTCAAACGGGATCCCAATGCTCACTTTATTTTCAAAGCCTTCCAGCTCGTATCCTAACCAACTGCTCAATGCTCCTTGCTCACTGTCTTTCCCCTCTGTGTCACCCTTGTCTGTCTGACCATTCCTTTTAGAATATAAGCTCTCCCAAGCAGAGATCTCTTTCCTCATGTGCTATTCCTTCCCTTACATATACATTATTTATTGCCTACAGTGGCACCTTTCCCGTGGGTTCTGCCGCCGTGCTGCTAATTTTAATATTATAACTGCTGATGCAGGAATGTTTTTAAACCATGTCCTTGTCCTGCAATATTCAGGTTGGAGTCAGTGACCGGCAGTCAGGATCCCGGCCGCCAGGATGCCAGCTGGGTGGCGAGTGCCGCAGGTTCTATTCACACTCTATGAGTGTCATGGACATCCACAAGTGGGAATAGTCCTGGGCCCCATGCCGGCATCTTGGTGGTCAAGATCCAGGCGTCGGTATGCTGACCGCCGGTCACCTGACTACATCTCAAATATTCTGCACTGGAAGTAACTTTCTTCTTGTTTTGTTCATTCTGTTTCTGTATTTTGTAATGTGCTGCGGACACCTTGTGGCACCATAAAAATAAAGGATAATAATAACAACAACAACAACAACAACAACAACAACAACAACAAGGGACTCCAAACTGCATATATCCCTGTTTTAGGGTCACCAGCCAAGCCTTTTATAGCCTAATGCAGGTTGCTGCTTTTGCACTGTTCTGCAATAGCCACAACTAGACAGCGCTGTTAGAACTTGTTTTTTCTAGAGATGAGCGGATTCGGTTTTACTCGGATTTACTCGGTTCTCAAAACAGCATCTTATTGGCTCATGGATGTCACGTGTTTTGGATAGCCAATCAGATGCCGTTTTGAGAACTGAGTAAATCCGAGTAAAACCGAATCCGCTCATCTCTAGTTTTTTCTTCTTTTTTTATTTTTGGATAGGGAGGCGGGTGCTAGAACACAACATTTTTGTTCATTATTTCAAATAAACACATATATTCACTTTGCACGGTGTATTTTGGCTCACATGTGTCCAACTGTAGATACCTTCTATATTTGTCAATTTGTATTTATATTTTATGAATAAAGATAGGATGACAATGGTCAGTTCATTCTGTTTTGTAGAGTGATTGTACTAGGACTTTAAACATTCAATTGAAATTTGATGAAGTATATGTAATTAGAAGAGTTGTGATGGTTCAATTTCTCAAATGTTGCAAATTTACATTTACTTCCTGCATGATACGCAGTTACTTAACTTACCAGCAGATGGCAGCAGTACAGTACTATAATTCTCATAAAGAACAACTTCAAAGCTTAATAATACTTTGCTTTCTTCTTTTGCCAATTTGTTCACATTTGGACATTGCACTTAATATGTAATAACATTTATAGTAATAGCCTATTTTACTAAATACATAGCCTTTCATCACTTTTGTATTTAGAGCCACCCTGCACAAATACATTTTTACAATTCTAGTTGTCAGTGCAATTTGTCTTTGTCATTTTACAGATGAGGAAAATCGCTGCAAAATTCAGTCAAATGCAGTGATGTAAAAGGGAGAAAGAGAAAATGCACCTAGATCCTGTGTGGCCGCACTTAAATGAGGCTTTGAGAATAATAATACTTAACTTTTATTTCTATATTAAAAAAGGGAAATTACTTTTCCATTACTGTCTTTCTAAAGATGGCAAAGCATCAAACGAAATGGGGAAACAATTATGGGTTGTACAAAATAGGTATAAACATACATAGAAGATAATAGACTCAGTATTACAACGTTAAATATAGATTAAAACGGTAGCAAGGGTGTAACCTATCCACGAGAATAAATATCTAGTTAGTAATTATGAAGCTAATTCAGAGATGGATGCAGTGTCGACTGCAGAAGCAGTGGAGTGATTTATTGCTACAGTGCAAGAACCAAGGCCATGATGTGCACGTGTGGTAATTGTTTAGTGACAGCATGTGCACAGAGGATTTTATCACAAAGTGAGTGACAGGTGGTCGGCCTCGGGGAGGTAATGGTTGGTGGCTACAGGGCTGTTTCTAGACAATTTGTCTCCCAGAGCGAGAATTAAAAAAATGCACACACCCTCCCCCCACAAACATTCCGGTGAGGGGACGTGACCTCTCTAAAATGAGCATGGTCTCAAAAATGGGCGTGGCCACTGCAGGAAAAGACGACCTTACACCCCAGTTTTTGACCCTGCAACAACAGACCTTGGCCACCACTAGGAAAAAATAAATATTCCACTATATTAAGCCCTAAACAGTAATGCCCCTTGCACTATATTATGCCATACACCGCAATGCCCATGATACATTATACCCTACAGTAAAGCTTCTAATGACTTTTAAATTGCCTGCTTGTTGCAAGGGGTTTCATGTGCTGCGTGTCACGCTCATTGCCAGGGGTTTCACCTGCTGGGTGTCATGCTTGTTGCCAGGGGTTTCATGCGCCGAGTGTCATGCTTGTTGCCAGGAGTTTCATGCACTGGGTGTCATGCTTGTTGCCAGGAGTTTCATGCACTGGGTGTCATGCTCGTTGCCAGGGGTTTCATGCGCTGGGTGTCATGCTCGTTGCCAGGAGTTTCATGTGCTGGGTGTCATGCTTGTTGCCAGGGGTTTCATGCGCCGAGTGTCATGCTTGTTGCCAGGAGTTTCATGCACTGGGTGTCATGCTTGTTGCCAGGAGTTTCATGCGCCGGGTGTCATGCTTGTTGCCAGGAGTTTCATGCACTGGGTGTCATGCTCGTTGCCAGGGGTTTCATGCGCTGGGTGTCATGCTCGTTGCCAGGAGTTTCATGTGCTGGGTGTCATGCTTGTTGCCAGGGGTTTCATGCGCTGGGTGTCATGCTCGTTGCCAGGAGTTTCATGCGCTGGGTGTCATGTTCGTTGCCAGGAGTTTCATGCGCTGGGTGTCATGCTCGTTGCCAGGAGTTTCATGCGCTGGGTGTCATGCTCGTTGCCAGGAGTTTCATGTGCTGGATGTCATGCTCGTTTCCAGGGGTTTCATGCTCTGGGATCCATGCTCGTTGTCAAGGGTAATGCTCATTGTTAATGGGGTGTAAGTATATTGGCTGGTGGGCATAGATTTCCTGCTCCCCATCCTCCCTCTTCCCTAATACTACTCTGCCCCCCTCCCCCGAGTGTAGCACAATGCTAGAGGGAGGAGTGGTAGCAGAAATGACCCACGATGTGCCGCGGCAGGCACAGCATGCGATCACACGGCACGTCCGCCGCGAGAAATGACAGTGGCTGGCTGGAAAAACACAGGTGAGTCGGGACCATTTTATGCAATAGTTAGCCACTTCAAATTTGTAAACAGCTGGAGAGGCCCAGACATCTTAGATGAGAAGCTCATTATGGCCCTCATTCCGAGTTGATCGCTCGCTAGCTGCTTTTAGCAGCAGCGCACACGATAGGCCGCCGCCCTCTGGGAGTGTATCTTAGCTTAGCAGAAGTGCGAACGAAAGCTTAGCAGAACTGCTCGTAAAAATTTTCATGCAGTTTCGGAGCAGCTCCAAACCTACTCCTAGCTTGCGATCACCTCACTCAGTTTAGTTCCTGCTTTGACGTCACAAACATGCCCTGCATTCAGCCAGCCACTCCCCCGTTTCCCCAGGCACGCCTGCGGTTTTACCTGTCACGCCTGCGTTTTTTAGCACACTCCCTGAAAACGGCCAGTTACCACCCAGAAACACCCACTTCCTGTCAATCACTCACCGATCAACAGAGCGACAGAAAAGCGTAGCTCGACCTTATGTAAAACTGCATAGTTTTGTGTGAAAGTACTTTGCGCATGCGTACTGCGGCCCGTACGCATGCGCAGTTCAGCCATTTTTTTACCTGATCGCTGCGCTGTGAAAAACGGCAGCGAGCGATCAACTCGGACTGAGGGCCAATGAGAGACGGCATAGGATTGCGAAAAAGGTGTGATGGTTCAACCAATGTGCTGCCAATGTTTCCACTTTTGTATGTAAATGATGGATGTGAAATGCCGGCAGTGGGTGTCTATATGTGCAAGACGGTGACTGAGTCAAGACCTCTGTGTATAAAATCGCAACTGTGCATGCAACTGCATGCACCCTTGAATCAGGCCCGGTATATCTTATTGCTGAAATCATTTACTGTAGAATTACTACAGATGTATACTCCAGCACCACATAACTCAGTAGACACCCTTATCATAGCAACACTATAATAATATAGCAACATTATAATGATATAAGAATCAGGCAGTTATAGTTTCCCTGAAATTCAACTGAACTGTCAAAGTTATGCTAATATTTATGTAAACGGTGTGACAAGAACACTGGGATAGTGTTTGAGGGCAGGTATGTTTGTTCCAGGTTCTTGTCTTACATGTTTTAGAAAATGAAAACTTCTAGGAAAAATGCTTTTGTTTTGTCATAACCTTTTCAGTTTGCTGTAAAAGCTGGGTAAAGGCTCTGAGAGAGAGATAAGGCGAGTTCTAGACATTGGGCCCAGTTCGGGTCTTTGGCCTCACAGAGGGCTAATCAGGGTTTCAGCTGTGTAAGAGTGTTATAGGGCTGCTAGCCTGATTAGTATGGGCAGACTGCCTGGGAAGACTGCAGGATCTCTGTGTGAGAGACACGCTTCCTGATACAAGTGAGCTATACAGGGTACTGGAGAACTCTGTGTTTTTTTGTTTAGTGATAGTTAGGAACATCTTGTGTTTAGTTAGTGCCGGACAGGCAAGGTATTTACTTTTGCTGTTTGTTTTATTTTCTGTCTAATAAACAACTGGCTGGGGCCAGTTGTACCGGAAACTGGACTTGTGTGGTTCCTCAGCTGCTGCAGGCTGCCATTTATCCCAGGAAACGGCACCTTGTACCCTTACAGCGTTACAACTTGGTGGAGAATGCGAGCATGCCGCTCTGCGCATAAGTGAAAGCAGCAGCTTTATGAGGCCTGCAGAAAACGGTGGTTTATGCAGATACAGCACAGTGTGAAGTTGCTGAGACTCACCCCGAGGGTTTGATATATGTCCTGGGTGAAAGCAGCTACAAAGGCGCCTGAAAAATCTGTCGACATGGAGGAACTGCTTAAAGCCTTGCTGCAAGCTACAGTGGCTCAGCAGGAGGCCAACAGACAGCAGCAGGTGGCAATGGAGGAAAATTGGAGACTACAGCAGGAGGCCAACAGACAGCAGCAGGTGGCAATGGAGGAAAATAGGAGACAACAGCAGACAGCTGTTGACGAACTTTACAGGCAACAGTGTCAGGATAGAGAGGCCTTAGCAGAAGTGGTGCAGAGACTTGCAGCTCGGGTTGGAGATGTGGCCGTCAGTGCTCCGACCAGCTCTAGTTCTATACGGGCCAGTCACTTCCTGCAGAAAATGACAGAGGCTGATGATGTGGAGGCCTATCTGACCACGTTTGAAAGGACTGCCGAGCGTGAGAACTGGCCGAAAGCACAGTGGGCCAGTCTGCTGGCACCTTTCCTGTCAGGTGAGCCCCAAAAAGCTTACTTTGATTTAAGCCCTGCTGAGGCTCGGGACTATGATAAACTAAGTACTGAGATCCTGGCCCGCCTGGGAGTCACGCTGTCAGTACGAGCACAACGGGTGCACCGTTGGGTGTACGCCATGGAGAAGCCTCCGCGCTCCCAGATGCACGACCTTATTCAGCTAACAAAAAAATGGTTACAGCCAGAGGCATTAACTGGTCCCCAGATGGTTGAAAGAGTCGTCATGGACCGCTACTTGAGATCTTTGCCCATGGTCCTGCGCAAGTGGGTGAGCCATGGAAACCCGGGTACTGCTGGCCAATTAGTGGACATGGTAGAGAGGTATTTGGCAGCAGAGGAACTACTGATGACCACCCAGCAACCCATAGATCCTCGACAGCGCCCTTCAGTAAAGACTGGTAAGACTGTTCCGTGGGAAAACGTTGCTGGGCGGTTAAGAGAACGCAAGGCTGGAGAGACTGTAAACACTGGCCCTGGAGACAGGCCAATGGGGCTAGAACGGTCTATGCTGCCCAAACGGGTTGATAATCGTGTGGTTAAATGTTTTAGGTGTGGTATGCCAGGTCATGTTATTGCCAATTGCCCAGTCACGCAAGAACCCATGCAATGTGATATTGCCTTTGAATGTCGCAGAATGTCTTTCTTTGCTAGGTTAGCCTGTACTGTGGTACCTTCACCTGAGCCGGAAAAACAAATGTGCGATGTGTTCTTAGAGGGTAACCGGGTAGAGGCCTTGCTAGATTCAGGAAGTTTAGTTACCCTCGTGAAAGCTGGGTTAGTGAACCCCTTAAAGGTCCAGCAAATACCTATTGGGGTAACTTGCATACATGGGGATACCCAACATTATGTCACTGCTGAAGTGAATATAGAAACTTGTTGTGGGTCAGCAATGGTTAAAGTGGGACTGGTCCCCACCTTGGTGCATGAGGCCATAATAGGGAGGGATTTTCCTCATTTTTGGAAACTGTGGGAAGCACGGTTATCAACAGATGTGAGAAGTAAAGAGCCAGTTGATCATACCGGTGATTGTAGGGATGTACGTGTGTCTTCGGAACTTTCTGACCCTTTGCCTTTTGCTAGTTTGGCTGGGGAAGTGACAGATGGGGAGTCCAGTGAGGACCCTCTTGCTGGGAACAGAGACATAGTAGTTAGAACTGAAAGCGTGCCTGACCTGGAGGTAAAGAAGGATCTGTTTGCGTCTGAACAGTTAAAGGATCCTACCTTAATAAAGGCTAGAGAGAATGTTAAGATTGTTAATGGGGAACCTGTGGTACCAGGTGACAGGGTTACATATCTCCACATGGCCATCTGTAATGAGCTCTTGTACCACATTGTCAAAAGGGGTGAGGATGTGGTGGAACAGCTGGTAGTTCCCCAGCCTTATCGGAGAACGGTACTAGATTTAGCTCATAGTCACGTTACCGCAGGACATTTAGGGGCAGAAAAAACTACTGAAAGAGTTTTACAAAGGTTCTTTTGGCCAGGGGTTTATAAAGAAGTGTCTGAATATTGTTCTTCCTGTCCTGAATGCCAGTATCATGCCCCTAGACCCCATTTTAGGAGCCCACTAGTTCCCATGCCTATTATAGAGGTCCCGTTTGACAGAATAGCCATGGATCTCGTGGGGCCCTTGTTAAAGTCTGCTCGGGGCCATCAGTATATTCTGGTAATTATGGACTATGCCACTCGATATCCTGAGGCTGTCCCTTTACGCACTATCACAACCAAGGCGATAGCTAGGGAGCTGGTGCAGGTATTTAGTAGAGTGGGAATACCAAAAGAAATTCTGACTGACCAAGGTACTCCATTTATGTCAAGGATCATGAAAGAATTGTGCAAATTATTTAAGGTGACTCACCTCACGACGTCCATCTACCATCCCCAAACTGACGGGTTGGTGGAAAGGTTTAATAAAACATTAAAAAGTATGTTAAAAAAGGTTGTTGAGAGAGATGGGAAAAACTGGGATTGTTTGTTGCCCTACTTGTTAATGGCCATCAGAGAAGTTCCCCAGTCCTCTACGGAGTTTTCTCCATTTGATTTGTTGTATGGTAGACACCCCAGAGGGCTGTTGGACATTGCCAAAGAGACGTGGGAAGGACAGCCCACTCCTTATAGGAGCGTTATTGAACATATAACACAAATGCAGGATAGGATTGCAGCCGTGGTACCTGTTGTCAGAGAGCACATGGAACAGGCCCAAAGTGCTCAACAGAGGGTCTATAACCGGAGTGCCAAGATACGGGAATTTGTTCCTGGAGATAGAGTTCTTGTTTTGGTACCCACTGTGGAAAGCAAATTCCTAGCTAAATGGCAGGGTCCATTTGAGATTAGGGAAAAAGTGAATGAGGTTAATTACAAAGTATACCAGCCGGGAAAGAGAAAACCAGAGCAGATCTACCATGTTAACTTAATCAAACCCTGGAAAGATAGGTTGTCTCTGTCAGCGGAGCCTTGCCCTTCGGTGTCTTCACCCCGGTTGCTTCCCGCAGTGAAGGTGTCAGAGACATTATCAGCTGATCAGAACAATCAGGTTAAAGAATTTATCATCCAAAATAGGGAGATATTTTCAGAGCTGCCTGGCCGAACGACCATAATAAAACATGACATTGTCACAGAACCAGGGGTCAGGGTTCATTTAAAGCCATATAGGATACCTGAAGCTCAGCGAGAAGCTATTTCTAAAGAAGTTAAAACCATGTTAGAACTTGGAGTCATAGAGGAGTCTAACAGTGAGTGGTCCAGTCCCATAGTGCTCATCCCGAAGCCCGACGGTAGCATACGCTTCTGTAATGACTTTCGTAAGTTAAATGAGGTGTCCAAGTTTGACGCATACCCCATGCCCTGTGTGGATGAGCTTGTAGAAAGACTGGGAACAGCCAGGTTTCTCACCACGTTGGACCTGACCAAAGGTTACTGGCAAATACCTTTATCTGAAAGCGCCAAAGAAAAAACAGCCTTTTCAGTTCCGGAGGGGCTGTACCAGTATAAGATGTTACCCTTTGGGTTGCATGGGGCTCCAGCAACCTTTCAACGGGCGATGGATAAAATTTTGAGGCCCCATAGAAAATATGCAGCTGCCTATTTGGATGATGTGGTAATTCACAGTACAGACTGGGGGTCCCATTTGGTTAAAGTACAAGCAGTACTGGACTCAATCAGAGAGGCAGGGTTAACTGCTAACCCAAAGAAGTGCTGCCTCGCAATGGAGGAGGTCAAATACTTGGGCTTCACCATAGGCAGAGGTCTGATTAGGCCCCAATTGAATAAAATTGATGCTATTCAAAACTGGCCTCGTCCAGTGAATAAAAAACAGGTAAGGGCTTTTTTGGGAATTACTGGGTACTATAGACGGTTTATTCCCAATTTTGCGACCACAGCGGTGCCGTTGTCAGACCTTACCAAAGGGAAGCAGTCAAATATGGTGAAATGGAACCCTGATGCAGAAAAAGTGTTCCAAGCGTTAAAAGTGGCCTTGTGTTCACAACCGGTGTTGATAACACCAGATTTTTCAAAAGAATTTGTGGTACAGACAGATGCCTCAGAGGTAGGGATAGGTGCTGTGCTGTCCCAAACCAGAGATGGGGACGAACACCCTATCATTTATTTGAGTAGGAAACTCAATGAGCATGAAAAAAAGGTATGCCATTGTGGAAAAGGAGGCTTTGGCCATTAAGTGGGCACTAGATACCTTGAGATATTACCTCTTGGGTAGACAATTCAGACTAGTGACAGACCATGCCCCTTTAAAATGGATGTATGTAAATAGAGGCAAGAATGCTCGTGTAACTAGATGGTTTCTAGCGTTGCAGGACTTTAAGTTTACGGTCGAACATAGACCAGGAACACAATTGGCCAACGCAGATGCATTGTCTCGCATCTTCTGTTTGGGGGCTACAAGTGTTCCGGCCCCTAGGTCGAAACAGGGGAGGGGGATATGTGACAAGAACACTGGGATAGTGTTTGAGGGCAGGTATGTTTGTCCCAGGTTCTTGTCTTACATGTTTTAGAAAATGAAAACTTCTAGAAAAAATGCTTTTGTTTTGTCAATGGAACCGGGCTGGGTACCGGTGAGACTGGTAACGCTCAATGGAACCGGGTTGGGTACCAGTGAGACTGGTAACGCTCAATGGAACCGGGCTGGGTACCAGTGAGACTGGTAACGCACAATGGAACCGGGCTGGGTACCAGTGAGACTGGTAACACACAATGGAACCGGGCTGGATACCAATGAGACTGGTAACGCACAATGGAACCGGGCTGGATACCAATGAGACTGGTAACGCACAATGGAACCGGGCTGGATACCGATGAGACTGGTAACGCACAATGGAACTAATTTATACATAACATTCAGAAAGTAATATTTAGATTTGTCAGTAGTTGTTACATGTGCTAAGTTGCTAACAAAGTATAAGTGATTCTTGAGAAGCATCCAACTAGCATCCAAAACAGCCCCCTGCTTTCCCAAGGTATGTATAAGGCAGTTTTGGCAGCCATTAGAAGGTACGTTTTTCTTAAAGTGTAAGCAATACGGTCAGGAATATGGAACATGGCACAAGTTCTCAAACTCGGTCCTCAGGGCCTCACACAGTGCATGTTTTGCAGGTAACTCATCAGGTTCACAGGTGTATTAATTACTCACAGACACATTTTAAAAGGTCCACAGGTGGAGCTAATTATTTCACTTGTGATTCTGTGAGGAGACCTGCAAAGAATATTAATAAAAGTGTATAAGAGCATATTTATGTAAATTGCACACCAGTTTGTCTTCCACTGGTTTTTTTTTTTCATAAAGATTTTTTATATGTTTTATAATGTTCTCTTGGGAAGGACAACTAGATGGGTCTTTTATTTGAGTGAATGATTCTCTGAGTTCGAGGACTGAGACACCCACTGTCAACGTCCATAGACACTGAAATATCTTTGCAAAAAGGGTTAGAGAATTCCTGTTACAGTGGCGCTGAATGTAGCTGCTTTAGATCGCTTGCCTCCCTAAGATGTCACCATACATCAAAATACCATACAGAGAAAAACAATGTGGGAGGTATACAACCCTGGGCGCTTAAGTTTAGTGAGAAAAAAAAAGTGTAATATACAATACGTTCCTTTAAGGAAAATTCCCTGGTGTCCGTCTTCAAATACATCAAATACTTGACTCCCATTCAAAGTGACATGGTGCGTATAAAGAAAAAAATAAAGATACAAAATAGTCTAACACAGTTTTTAAACACAGTGTTACAGTTCATGTGAAACTTTTCTTTCTTGTGAAGGTAACTGATAAATGGTGTTTGATGTGTTTAAAGCGTACAGAGACTCACACAGTGAATACCAAGATGTACAAAAAACGGTTTCTTTATACTTGAAATATTCACGGTACTTCTAAACCGGTGGAATAGATAGTATATTTAAACAATAGGGCGTACCCCACTCACTATAGTTTTAACATGGAGAAAGCTCATAAAGCAGAGGTTCCCAAACGCGGTCCTCAAGGTATCCCAATGGTCCAGGTTTTAGGTTTATCCATGTTTGGCCACAGGTGACTTAATTAGCATCCCAGTCTATTTGATGTAACCATCTGTGCTGATCCATGGATATACCTAAAACCTGGATCGTTGGGGTGCCTTGAGGACCGCGTTTGGGAACCTCTGCCATAAAGGTATCTTTAGCATCTATGATGAGACAGTAAAGGGTGTACCCCACTCACAGTGACATGGAGAATTTGAAACACATCAAGGTATCTTTTGAAAATCCCATAGAAAAACCGTCAATCTGATTCATTCAACGTACCAGTCTAATGTGCGTGTGGAAGAAAAGGAACAACCAATGGAACCGGGCTGGATACCGATGAGACTGGTAACGCACAATGGAACCGGGCTGGGTACCAGTGAGACTGGTAACGCACAATGGAACCGGGCTGGGTACCGATGAGACTGGTAACACACAATGGAACCGGGCTGGATACCAATGAGACTGGTAACGCACAATGGAACCGGGCTGGATACCAATGAGACTGGTAACGCACAATGAAACCGGGCTGGGTACCGATGAGACTGGTAACACACAATGGAACCGGGCTGGATACCAATGAGACTGGTAACGCACAATGGAACCGGGCTGGATACCAATGAGACTGGTAGCGCACAATGGAACCGGGCTGGGTACCGATGAGACTGGTAACGCACAATGGAACCGGGCTGGATACCAATGAGACTGGTAACGCACAATGGAACCGGGCTGGATACCAATGAGACTGGTAACGCACAATGGAACCGGGCTGGGTACCAGTTAGACTGGTGATGCACAATGGAACCGGGCTGGGTACCGATGAGACTGGTAACACACAATGGAACCGGGCTGGATACCAATGAGACTGGTAACGCACAATGGAACCGGGCTGATACCAAGGAGACTGGTAACGCACAATGGAACTGGGCTGGGTACCGATGAGACTGGTAACGCACAATGGAACCGGGCTGGATACCAGTGAGACTGGTAACGCTCAATGGAACCAGGCTGGGTACCAGTGAGACTGGTAACACACAATGGAACCGGGCTGGATACCAATGAGACTGGTAACGCACAATGGAACCGGGCTGGATACCAATGAGACTGGTAACGCACAATGGAACCGGGCTGGATACCAATGAGACTGGTAACGCACAATGGAACCGGGCTGGATACCAATGAGACTGGTAACGCACAATGGAAACTATGTAGGGTATTCAATTAGTGTTGAATTTTCCAACAATCGTCACTAATTTGACTTAGGTGTATTCAATAACGGGCGTTTTCACCCGTTTTTAATCCATTTTCACCATGCCTTTTTGCTTCTTTTTTTTTTTGTCTAATCGGCATGGGGCGAAAACGGACCCAAAAACAGGCAAAAACGCACGCAAATTTGACAAAATGCGTGTATCAGCTGCAAATTCGCCGATCCACATAGTTTTCACCAGTGCCAGATTTTTCGACCAGTCGAAAAATCGGCACTGGCATTGAATAGGGCAAATGTAATTTGCCCTGACGATTGTCCGACTATCGGAAAATTCAGCACTAATTGAATACCCCCTTATGACTTGCTAGAAATGTATCACCAATTAGAAAAATCAGAATTGTTAATAGATCCAATGTAATCAATTTGGTCAGTACACAACAGTAAGTTTGTGACACTTGTAAAAGTCTTATGGACTGTCTTACAGTAGTACATATTGAAACATTTGCATATTATGGTGTAAGAAAAGATATATTGTATCTACAAGTCAAAACTTTTGTTGCTGGTTAATGTGTATACATGAGCTATAGAATCCTAATAAGCAAGAAAATTCCCAAAATATATGAAGCTCGTGTGCACTATCCTGTGCTCTAAAGGGGTTCATCAGATGAAGGACACCTTTATTATCTAACTCAACGTATCCATTAGTTATATGATACAACAGGCAGTGGCATCTACAGTATCTTTTGAGCGACTAAGCGTGATGTTGATGTGTGCAAAGCTGTTCCAGTCAGGGGCGGTTTGGCCAAAGGGTTCACAGGGAAGATTCCTGGTGGGCTGAGATGCATGTGAGGCCTTTTTTGTCTGTTGACATGTGAGGGGTGGTGGTTACACGGTATACCTTTGGTGCTGCCCATGTGAGGCCACAAATTTTCCCAGAACCACTCTCCGTTTCCAATCCACTTCTGGATATGATCCATGACATAGTTTTTCTCTGTATTGTGAAACTGTATCTTGGACTAGTTACAATGTATACAGTAATAAATAATTTCCTGCAAAGAATAAGTACACATTTGTGTGATTCTGGGAATATGACCTTGTCACAACACTGGGTGTTTGTGCACTCGGGGATCCCTCGGATGGTTGAGGAGAGCAGCTAGTGCTTGGCCTGAGTAAGAGGGCCGGGTGTAAGTTCTCCTCATGCAGACCTACTAATGAATCTGTAGCATATGGTCGTAGGACATTATAGCTAACAGGGCTAAGATCCGGACTGGGTACCGGTTAAACTGGTAGCGTACTGGAAACCGGGCTGGGTACCAGTGAGACTGGTAATGCACAATGGAACCGGGCTGGATACCAATGAGACTGGTAACACACAATGGAACCGGGCTGGGTACCAGTGAGACTGGTAACGCACAATGGAACCGGGCTCGGTACCGATGAGACTGGTAACACACAATGGAACCGGGCTGGATACCAATGAGACTGGTAACGCACAATGGAACCGGGCTGGATACCAATGAGACTGGTAGCGCACAATGGAACCGGGCTGGGTACCGATGAGACTGGTAACGCACAATGGAACCGGGCTGGATACCAATGAGACTGCTAGCGCACAATGGAACCGGGCTGGGTACCGATGAGACTGGTAACGCACAATGGAACCGGGCTGGATACCAATGAGACTGGTAACGCACAATGGAACCGGGCTGGATACCGATGAGACTGGTAACGCACAATGGAACCGGGCTGGGTACCAGTGAGACTGGTAACGCACAATGGAACCGGGCTGGGTACCGATGAGACTGGTAACACACAATGGAACCGGGCTGGATACCAATGAGACTGGTAACGCACAATGGAACCGGGCTGGATACCAATGAGACTGGTAACGCACAATGGAACCGGGCTGGATACCGATGAGACTGGTAACGCACAATGGAACCGGGCTGGGTACCAGTGAGACTGGTAACGCACAATGGAACCGGGCTGGGTACCGATGAGACTGGTAACACACAATGGAACTGGGCTGGATACCAATGAGACTGGTAACGCACAATGGAACCGGGCTGGATACCAATGAGACTGGTAACGCACAATGGAACCGGGCTGGATACCAATGAGACTGGTAGCGCACAATGGAACCGGGCTGGGTACCGATGAGACTGGTAACGCACAATGGAACCGGGCTGGATACCAATGAGACTGGTAACGCACAATGGAACCGGGCTGGATACCGATGAGACTGGTAACGCACAATGGAACCGGGCTGGGTACCAGTGAGACTGGTAACGCACAATGGAACCGGGCTGGGTACCGATGAGACTGGTAACACACAATGGAACCGGGCTGGATACCAATGAGACTGGTAACGCACAATGGAACCGGGCTGGATACCAATGAGACTGGTAACGCACAATGGAACCGGGCTGGATACCAATGAGACTGGTAACGCACAATGGAACTGGGCTGGGTACCAGTGAGACTGGTAACGCACAATGAAACCGGGCTGGGTACCGATGAGACTGGTAACACACAATGGAACCGGGCTGGATACCAATGAGACTGGTAACGCACAATGGAACCGGGCTGGATACCAATGAGACTGGTAGCGCACAATGGAACCGGGCTGGGTACCGATGAGACTGGTAACGCACAATGGAACCGGGCTGGATACCAATGAGACTGGTAACGCACAATGGAACCGGGCTGGATACCAATGAGACTGGTAACGCACAATGGAACCGGGCTGGGTACCAGTTAGACTGGTGACGCACAATGGAACCGGGCTGGGTACCGATGAGACTGGTAACACACAATGGAACCGGGCTGGATACCAATGAGACTGGTAACGCACAATGGAACCGGGCTGATACCAAGGAGACTGGTAACGCACAATGGAACTGGGCTGGGTACCGATGAGACTGGTAACGCACAATGGAACCGGGCTGGATACCAGTGAGACTGGTAACGCTCAATGGAACCAGGCTGGGTACCAGTGAGACTGGTAACACACAATGGAACCGGGCTGGATACCAATGAGACTGGTAACGCACAATGGAACCGGGCTGGATACCAATGAGACTGGTAACGCACAATGGAACCGGGCTGGATACCAATGAGACTGGTAACGCACAATGGAACCGGGCTGGATACCAATGAGACTGGTAACGCACAATGGAACCGGGCTGGGTACCGGTGAGACTGGTAACGCTCAATGGAACCGGGTTGGGTACCAGTGAGACTGGTAACGCTCAATGGAACCGGGCTGGGTACCAGTGAGACTGGTAACGCACAATGGAACCGGGCTGGGTACCAGTGAGACTGGTAACACACAATGGAACCGGGCTGGATACCAATGAGACTGGTAACGCACAATGGAACCGGGCTGGATACCAATGAGACTGGTAACGCACAATGGAACCGGGCTGGATACCGATGAGACTGGTAACGCACAATGGAACCGGGCTGGATACCAATGAGACTGGTAACACACAATGGAACCGGGCTGAGTATCGGTTATACAAAATTCATGTAAAATGTATATTTTGGAATTCCATGTCACAGATCTCATCATTTGTTGATACTGTGCTCACATGACCTTTTGATTAGCATTTTTAGAGTACAGCATGCTGTAGTACTAAATGCCTGTCTAGATATCTCACAACCAAATTTCAAGCATAGATGTTTTCATTTAATGAGGTACACAATATACATATGATAAATACACTACTGTCTGTATATTTTCCCAAAAATCTAAAATATAACTAAACTGTGTGTATAACATGAGTTAATAGAGGTAGGGTTAGACTGTGGGGAGGGGGTCAGTTAGGGCTAGGCTGCGAGAGGGGATGATTAGGGTCTGGTTGAGGGAGGAGTAGGGTTACTTAACGGGATCTGTCAGGAATTTGAATGTCGGGATGCCACTGTTGCATTCCTGACCATCGGGGTACTGAATGTCAAGGTTTAATACTCAACCACCCATTACATGCCCACGAAAAGGGCTTTTTTTGCACTTGCTTCAAGCCACCTCGTAGACACCACCCAGGAACAACCATCACTTGACTACTCCATTTCTGATGCCAGCACCAACGTACACAACCGTTCATTTGTGCGTACAGTCAATGTAACACGTGTGGAAGGGGTGTTCAGAATAATTTGTGAAATCACAGTGGCACATTATCGTTCAGCTTCGCAAACATTGGCAGTTAGTGTCCACCCCTGAATCTGTCCCTAAGAGTTATGTGCTTGCTTGGATGTACAGTAAGCACATAAAGTCACATGATTTTCCCAGACCCACTTGGATGATTATTTTGCTTACTCTCTAGTTCAGCTGAGCATATGCCCTTTGCTTTGTAAGTGAGTCTCACAGTGTATAAGGTTGAGACTAGGTTTGAGAACAGAAATTACTTTCAAAGAAATACTATGGAAACTGTAGCTGTGAGTTGGCCATATAGTTATATAATTAAAACTAATTTATACATAACATTCAGAAAGTAATATTTAGATTTGTCAGTAGTTGTTACATGTGCTAAGTTGCTAACAAAGTATAAGTGATGCTTGAGAAGCATCCAACTAGCATCCAAAACAGCCCCCTGCTTTCCCAAGGTATGTATAAGGCAGTTTTGGCAGCCATTAGAAGGTACGTTTTTCTTAAAGTGTAAGCAATACGGTCAGGAATATGGAACATGGCACAAGTTCTCAAACTCGGTCCTCAGGGCCTCACACAGTGCATGTTTTGCAGGTAACTCATCAGGTTCACAGGTGTATTAATTACTCACAGACACATTTTAAAAGGTCCACAGGTGGAGCTAATTATTTCACTTGTGATTCTGTGAGGAGACCTGCAAAGAATATTAATAAAAGTGTATAAGAGCATATTTATGTAAATTGCACACCAGTTTGTCTTCCACTGGTTTTTTTTTTCATAAAGATTTTTTATATGTTTTATAATGTTCTCTTGGGAAGGACAACTAGATGGGTCTTTTATTTGAGTGAATGATTCTCTGAGTTCGAGGACTGAGACACCCACTGTCAACGTCCATAGACACTGAAATATCTTTGCAAAAAGGGTTAGAGAATTCCTGTTACAGTGGCGCTGAATGTAGCTGCCTTAGATCGCTTGCCTCCCTAAGATGTCACCATACATCAAAATACCATACAGAGAAAAACAATGTGGGAGGTATACAACCCTGGGCGCTTAAGTTTAGTGAGAAAAAAAAAGTGTAATATACAATACGTTCCTTTAAGGAAAATTCTCTGGTGTCCGTCTTCAAATCCATCAAATACTTGACTCCCATTCAAAGTGACATGGTGCGTATAAAGAAAAAAATAAAGATACAAAATAGTCTAACACAGTTTTTAAACACAGTGTTACAGTTCATGTGAAACTTTTCTTTCTTGTGAAGGTAACTGATAAATGGTGTTTGATGTGTTTAAAGCGTACAGAGACTCACACAGTGAATACCAAGATGTACAAAAAACGGTTTCTTTATACTTGAAATATTCACGGTACTTCTAAACCGGTGGAATAGATAGTATATTTAAACAATAGGGCGTACCCCACTCACTATAGTTTTAACATGGAGAAAGCTCATAAAGCAGAGGTTCCCAAACGCGGTCCTCAAGGTATCCCAATGGTCCTGGTTTTAGGTTTATCCATGTTTGGCCACAGGTGACTTAATTAGCATCCCAGTCTATTTGATGTAACCATCTGTGCTGATCCATGGATATACCTAAAACCTGGATCGTTGGGGTGCCTTGAGGACCGCGTTTGGGAACCTCTGCCATAAAGGTATCTTTAGCATCTATGATGAGACAGTAAAGGGTGTACCCCACTCACAGTGACATGGAGAATTTGAAACACATCAAGGTATCTTTTGAAAATCCCATAGAAAAGCCGTCAATCTGATTCATTCAACGTACCAGTCTAATGTGCGTGTGGAAGAAAAGGAACAACCAATGTGTATAACTATTTATCCAAAAAAATGCGAAATTATATTCTTAGAAAAACATCTGGTGCGTACTTATTAGTTTTAGTTGTCGCCCCTATTGGATAAAGTATATGCGTACCCGACTCACTATTAATAAGTGGATTATAAACACATCAAGGTATCTTTACATATTCATTAATTGCAGATATGGTAAGCGTACCCCACTCACAGTATTGGAGAGGTTTCAAAGCACATCAAGGTATCTTTCACTTTAATCTTCGTAAGGTAATTCTCACACTGATTTCAGTTTGTGTGTGAAATATGATAGCCCGGGATGCTGTGAGAGCCACAGTGAAATGTAAAATCCCTAAAAAAAGTATTGTGTTTTAAAGAATTGTATTTATTAACTTGTTTATTGGATTTTGCCCATTCTGTTTGGGGAGTTGTGTACAATAAATTTTTTAATGGATTTTACATTTTCCTGTGGATCCTCGGCGTAAGTTGGGGTTCTGACAACTGAGTTTTGGCTGAAGGGACAGCTACCTGTGAGGAGAGTAAACGAGGTGGCTGAATGTAATTCCTCCTCATGGGGTGGAAGCCAAACTAAGTGTTAACGTTGGCCAGAGGGCGTAAAGAAAAGGAGGACTTTGTAGGAAGATAACTGTAGTTTTAATGAATAATCAGGCTGTACACGAATATTGGAGAAATAGAAGAAACTGGAAGAATTAGAGTCTATGGTTAAATGACTTTAACAGTGAAGCTGAAGAACCCCGGTAAAGAAGAAATGAAGACTGTGTTTTATGATTAAAAGACGAGGCTGAAGTACTTGGACTTTGAAGAAATGAAGACGTGGTTTGTGATTGAAAGATGAGGCTGAAGAACTTGGACTTTGAAGAAATGAAGACTGTGGTTTGTGATTGAAAGACGAGGCTGAAGAACTTGGACTTTGAAGAAATAAAGACTGTGGTTTGTGATTGAAAGACAAGGCTGAAGAACTTGGACTTTGAAGAGATGAAGACTGTGGTTTGTGATTGAAAGACGAGGCTGAAGAACTTGGACTTTGAAGAAATGAAGACATCTGCGTGAACCGCCGTTAGCACCTGGAGCTCCTCTACAACCTGGGACCCCGTGAGCGCTTCCACGAGTGGCAACGGACTTAGACAGCAGGACTGCAGCAGCGTTTAGGTAACCGATGGATGAGAGCAACCAGGACCAGGGAACCAGAAGTAACCTGGGAGCACAGAGCTGGAGAACCTTTAACAAGGAGGTAACATGAAGCACTGGCACTCTCCCTCTGAGCCAGCTCCCTTTTGTAAGGGGAGAACACACAGGATTGGCTGGACACAATTTGAGAACTTCATTGGTAATACTCTGGTCTCCAACATGGCTGCCCCCAGCACAGGAGACATACCTAGCTGTTAGCACACAGCTTTAGCCAGCTTCTGTCTCTGACACACTATACTGTGTCACCACTAGAGGACCTTACCGCAGCGATCCCCGCCGCAGCGCCCGGCTCTCCAGACCCTAGGCCCCCGGCCCTTGGCAGTCGCACATCCGTCCAGGAGGACCCACCGTCAGTAGCTCCCTGCCACCGTAGCCGCGCCAACCAGCGGGACGGTAACCCGTGGGAGCACCCGCCGGAGGTAAGGCTCCGAAGCCTGACAGGATCCCAAATCGTCCTGGGCTATGATATCACATAGGGGCGACACCTAAAACTAATAAGTACGCACTGGTGCATTGAATTAATCAGATTGATGTTTTTTTCTATGGGATATTCAAAGGATATCTTGATGTGCTTCAAATTCTCCATGTCACTGTGAGTGGGGTACGCCCTTTACTGTCTCATCACAGAAGCTAAAGATACCTTTATGAGCTTTCTCCATGTTACAACTATAGTGAGTGGGGTACGCCCTTTTGTTTAAATATACTATCTATTCCACCGGTTTAGAAGTACCGTGAATATTTCAAGTATAAAGAAACCGTTTTTTGTACATCTTGGTATTCACTGTGTGAGTCTCGGTACGCTTTCAACACATCAAACACCATTTATCGGTTACCTTCACAAGGAAGAAAGGTTTCACATGAACTGTAACACTGTGTTTAAAAACTGTGTTAGACTATTTTGTATCTTTATTTTTTTCTTTATACGCACCATGTCACTTTGAATGGGAGTCAAGTATTTGATGGATTTGAAGACGGACACCAGAGAATTTTCCTTAAAGGAACGTATTGTATATTACACTTTTTTTATCATTAAACTTAAGCGCCCAGGGTTGTATACCTCCCACATTGTTGTTTTTCACTGAAATATCTTTGGTTGCACCATCACAACTTGCTCCAACCCTCTGACAGGTGCAGTTTCTTGATGTGAGACCTCCTATGTGAGCAGTTCAGCTTCCTTGTATAGAGCCACTTACCATAACACACCTGCAACATGCCTCTGACACTCACATGATATCAGGGGAGATGTTCTAAGCCTTGGAGAGAGATAAAGTGGAGAGTGATAAAGTACCATCCAATCATCTGCTAACTGCCATGTTACAGACAGGGCCAAATGTAATAGAATGAGAATTTCAAAAAGTGAGGGATTTGGTAAGGTTTTGCAGTTTTTTTTAAAGTGACAATCATTTACACAGCAAGATCAACCTGGTAAATGATTGCCACTTTAAAAAAAAACTGAAAAACCTTACCAAATCTCTCACTTTCTGAAACTTTCACTCTATTACATTTGGCCCAAGGTGTTTAAAAAAATGAACATTAGGAGCTAATTGGCTGACAGTTTATTGCTCTCCACTTTATCTCTCTCCAAAGCTTAGTACATCTTAGTGTGCCTTTCTAGCCATCCCTGTTAACTCCCAGTCACCACCCAACTGCTTACATTTTTATTCCCATGCGTTCAAGTTTATACTATGGGGTATATGCAATTCCAGCCGGAATTCGATCGTTTTTAAATTCGACACAATTTGACAGTCACATACCCTTCCGCCGGGACCCGAATTCGACATATTCAATAAAAATGTATGTAATAAAGTTTTACTATCACGGTGTGCGTATACTGTTTTTATTTGGGTATTTTTTTTGTAGTATAACTACAGGTGCCAGCGGGCCCGTTTCCCCCCCGCATGCTGGTACTTGTGATTCTCCAAGTACCAGCTTGCGGGGGAGGCTTGCTGGGACTTGTAGTTCTGCTGCAAAAAACAATATTCTTTTATTTGACACAAGGCTATCAGCCCCCCATCCGCAGCCCTTGGATCTGGGGGACAGCCTCGGGCTTCACCCCTGGCCCTTGGGTGGCTGGAGGATGGGGACCCCTTGATTTAAGGGGTACCCCGGCCAGGGGTGACTAGTTGGGGATTTAATTCCACGGCCGCAGGGACTGATATAAAAGTGTCCCCCAGCTGTGGCATTATCTCTCCAGCTAGTGGAGCCCGGTGCTGGTGTTAAAAATACGGGGGACCCCTACGTCTTTTGTCCCCCGTATTTTTTGCACCAGGACCGGATGCAGAGCCCGTCGCTGGTTCTAAAAATAAGAGGGATCCCCTGTCAATTTCCCCCCCGTATTTTTACAACCAGGACCGGCTCAAAGAGCCCGAGGCTGGTTATGCTTAGGAGGGGGGAGCCCACGCATTTTTTTTTTCTTGATTTTAACCCATTCCCACCCCTTCCCACTGAAAACCATGCTCTCTCTATTTTAGTCAGTTAAAAAAAAAAATATTCTTTTAAAAAATATATTTATAATGCTTGTGTCTCCTAATAGACAAACCAAGTACATAATCCCTTCTAATATAAATAGATATGCTATTATCAATAAAAAAAAGCACACAAAAAAAACATGTTTTTAAAATCTTTTATTAGATTCCGCCAGCAAAGTGAGGCGGAATGAAATTGACGAAATTACTGTCGAAAAGCACTGTTGTCGAATCGACATTCTTCAATTGAATATACTTTTGTCGAAAAGCCGCATTTTTACCATTGCAGACATGTCGAATTTGACAACTGTCGAATTTTAAAAAGTCGAATCTGAAACGTCCGTTTTTTTGTCGAAAAGTACTGTATTGCATTGTCGAATATTTTTTTTGTGTAGAAAAAGCCCCGTTTATCGACATTTGTGGCAATTCGACCGCTATTGCATATACCCCTATGACTCTGTACATACAAAATCAGGACTCGTGCAGTAAGACTCAGACACATGTGCAGGTGAAAAACATTAATCTATTGTGTCCGATATCACTGTTGAATCTGACTGAGAAGCAGCCCCTAAGTATTGAAGTTATCACTATGTAGTCTCTTTTTGCTATAGTTTACACTCTTCTAGTTTATTCCTGTTAATCATCCATGTTATAAAGTTTATACGTAACCTTTATTCTACAAAATCTTTCCCTGCATGTTTAAAACTTGAGCAAAGCATCAAATATGCTTCAACAAAGCATCAAACACTCAACAGTAAGAATATCTTGTTTGCATGTAGATTGGCTTAAAAATGGATTGTCCTGGTTAAAACCAGACATGTAGCACCTCATATATTCATACATAGTATATGTTCTTTTAAATTTAGAAATAAATGTTTCTTGGAAACAAATGAGTATAGACTACGGATGTTAATTACATAAGCATTTATGCCACAATAATTTGTTTGTGTTATAACCTTAGATGACCAAATAATATTCCCAGCAATCCAGGTTTATAGTCTAATTCTTGGTCTTTTTTCCTTTTGCTGAGATGAGTAAATGGTTACTAGAGAAACCAAATGATTGCCATAAGAAAAGAAGTGTTTTAAACCTGTAGGATGGGGGTGGCATGTGTGCTGATTACTATTCCAATACTGGTAGTCCATACTTCCCAACATGACCCTCTCCAGGAGGGACAGAATGCTCTGCTCCTGGTTTTTCCTCTTAATTTATGATTGCCCTCACTTGTGGTGAAACACCTTTCTTCTCAACTAACCTGTTCAAAACTGGTGCCAGCAATCATAAATTAAGAGAAAAGTCCAGAAGTAGAGCATTGTGTCCCTCTCCAGGGTCATGTTGGGAGGCATGGTAGTCTATGGTAGTGAAAGGCCATGGTTTGTGTGAGCGTTTATTTAAGTGGCTGGTACTACAGGCCAAAGCCTCTTTGTTTCAAGTCTTCCCACCCTCCCTTACCTTTGTACATGTTTGGTTTGGTGGTTTTGTATTGGCTTTTTTTGTGGCAGGAAAGAGCAGGAGGTCACCATTGGTTTTGATTGGGTATTGTAGACTGCGTTGACGTTTGACTGGCTGTCCTTTCTATGCCACCATAGTTTCCCTTCATTAAATATAAAGCTAAATTAATAAATAGCATCTATGTGTCTTTAGTTATTCTTGTATTTTAGTTGTATAAGTGATTTACACGCATGACACACTTCATATGATAGAAGGTTTATAATTTTTAGGTCACAGATTTCAGTAGATGATACTCATTTTGCAGGAACACAGGAGGATTGGTTATCAATATGGAAGAGGGGTAGACTGCAGTTACCCAACCTGTCAGGACTAGAATTAACTGGGCTAATATAAAATATCTTTATCAGTGTTAATTTTACATATATAAAATTATGAAAACAAATAGCATGCAATGAGTGAATCAAAACACTATTTTAATATTATACATAAAACATAACATACATAACACACATGATAACAGAAAAGGGGGTAATTATAGAAAATAAATAGTAAATAATTAAAACTAAATTTGTACCTGTACTATGTGTCTGCTGTAAGCAGTGGAAGAAATGTCGACTGGCTGACCTATCACATAATTACAGAGGCCCTCATTCCGAGTTGTTCGCTCGCAAGGCGAATGTAGCAGAGTTACACACGCTAAGCCGCCGCCTACTGGGAGTGAATCTTAGCTTCTTAAAATTGCGACCGACGTACGCGCAATATTGCGATTACAAACGAGTTAGCAGTTTCAGAGTAGCTCCAGACTTACTCTGCCTGTGCGATCATTTCAGTGCTTGTCGTTCCTGGTTGACGTCACAAACACACCCAGCGTTCGCCCAGGCACTCCCACCGTTTCCCCGGCCACTCCTGCGTTTTTTCCGGAAACGGTAGCGTTTTCAGCCACACGCCCCTGAAACGCCGTGTATCCGCCCAGTAACACCCATTTCCTGTCAATCACATTACGATCGCCGGAGCGAAGAAAAAGCCGTGAGTAAAAATACTTTCTTCATAGTAAAGTTACTTGGCGCAGTCGCAGTGCGAACATTGCGCATGCGTACTAAGCGGATTTTCACTGCGATGCGATGAAAAATACCGAGCGAACAACTCGGAATGAGGGCCAGAGTTCTTACAGCTGTGAGCTCATCCATTCTAACAAGTGCTTTGGGAAACATTTACAAGCCAGGAAGACCATGTGGTACCTAACCAATTGCAAAGTCTGTCTTTCAAAGCAGCTGCACAGAGCACACCTTCCGGCTGACTTACCACCTTGCTGGGCTATCTATGGTAATATACATCAGTATCATGTATGTTATTAGTGCATTATTAAGCCAATTCCAGCTTATTGAGGAATGTGGATACATTAATAGTCCTGGGTACTATTTTAGTTTTTATTATTTACTATTTATTTCATATTATTATGCTCTTTTTTTTTTATTATTATGTGTATTATGTATATTTTATGTGCAATATTAAAATTGTTTAGTTCTCCACTTATCCACGTGTCATTTGTTTTGTTCATTTTCTATATGTACAATTAACGTTGATCACCTCTTTACTTGGTAACTTGGTAACACTGACACTGTTTCTGATCAGCAGCTTATTAACTCCACTAGTAGCGGTACCTTGAGGATCCTCTTTTTTCTTGGACTTTATGTTTTTTGCAGTTTATTTCTCCATGTTCAGTCATAAGGACAGATCTATCCTCTTGAAAACAAAAAAAAAAGCTTTCAACATAGCATGACTTTTAGGCATTGGGGTGTAGCTCTGTACATAAAAAATATATGATATATGATTATTTAAATACAATTTACGCTAATCAGTGATTTTCTGCACATGCCTAAAAAAGGTTTATTTTCTAATTCACACTGTCTTTGCTACTATTCCTAACGTACACTGGGAGGACTATGAGCCTTATTCACCTTCAGCTGCAAAAATGTAAATTCGCAAATTGGCCTATTATCAGATGACTGTGCATGCACTGCGGCCGCATTGCACATGCACAAAGGCCGAAATGTGCTTGCAGTGCGATCGCGGGTCCAGCAAAGTGCAATCGCATAGCGATTGCCAGGAAGTGATCATTTGTGGGAGGTTACATGGCAATTGTGGGGGACTACTTGAGAAAATTTAGGCGTGTCATGGCAGTATTTTGGGGCGTGCATCTGACGTCAGCTGCGATTGCTGCAACCGCATCAGCTGCGATTGCTTCGACTGCAGCAGCGTATACCCTGAGTATGCAAGGGTCAACTGCAATTGTCAATGATACTCGATTTCTGCATAGGCACTGCAATCATTTGAATGCATACACAAGTTTGCCAGTGCATCGGTGGGCGTTTTTTACCTTTCTGTGCGGCTCTTCACATGCATTTTTTAGCAGGAGCAGTTCTGTAAAAATCACAATTTCTATCTAGCTGAATAAGGCCCAATATTTACTAAAGTACGGGTTTATAGAAGTGGAAATGTTGTCCATAGCAGCCAGTCAGAAACTATTATCTTCTAGAAGGTGCTAGATAAATGATAAGTAGAATCTTATTGGTTTGCTATGGACAACATCTTCACGTCTATAAAACACACACTTTCGTAAATATACCCCTAAGACTCTCTGGTGTTTATTACCCTGTAATTTCAATAAATGAATGTGGTTGTCAAGGTGATGCTTTCCTCTTACCAGTGCTCAGATCAGATACTAAATATACAATAGCCCGTGCCACACAACATGCACTACATCAGAAATAGCATTACCTCAATAGATTTTCTTCATTTACAATAATATACACAAAGCGCACTGCGCCTTTACTATAAAACATTTATACAATAAGTTTCTTCTTCCAAATGTGTTGTGTCGGTTTGTTTACCAAGCCTCAAGTTCTAAAACCCAGTGCTTCTGAGTGTTTCAGGACAAAATTTAAAAGGGCAATGCTTTTACTAGCCGTGTTTTGCTAGTAAAGGCATTGCCCTTTTTAATTTCAGACACAAACACATTCAAAAGCACCAGGTTTTAGAACCATATGTTTGGTATGAAAGAAAACCCTTGAAATCATATGCTAGCCAGTTCTTTGGTGACAAATTTAGATCATTAACTGGGTATAACATTCTGAAGGTCATATGCTAGGTATGATTCTTTACAGGTCATTCCCTTTGCTTGGAACAGTATGATGATGATGATGGTATACTAGTTTTAGACGTATGGTCCGTAAACACTGACCGATATATCGGCTGTTCTATTGAACGGTCGATATAATGCGGGTCCGTCGGCCAGTGTGTACGGGCGATATGTCTGTGAACTCTGTCGTTCACAAACATATCGCGTCAGCCCTGCAGCACAGCCGACGGCCAATATATCTACCGATATATTGGTGCATCGCTGTGTGTACGGGCGACCAGCCGACCGCCCATACACATACTGCGGCAGCCGGCGATGATTGACAGCTGAACTGTGTGTACACGCCCGCCCAGTTCATGAAGTCAGTCCCTGATGGTTCGGGCAGTGTTTATGCACAGCACACTGCCCAATCCGTCCATAGATATATCTGCAGATCAATTAATCTGCAGATATATCTATCAGTGTGTACCGTACTACCCACCTTTAATTTCATTTGTTTTGTAAGAGATTTTGTACATGTGTTATGTAGGATCTGCTGGGTGTGATATGCTAGCCATTTTCTAGGTATAACAAATGTATTTGCTGAGTATAATATGCTTGTAAATTTCTGAGCATGATCTTGTAGTCAATTGAATGGTGCAATATGATGTTGGGTATTGTCTGGCAGGAATTTGCTGACTAGAACAAAAACAGCATCATTGATGACACTGTGTTCACCAAAAAAACCATGTGGTGGTTTAATTAATTAAGTGTGAAATATAGCTTTTTGTTTATCTTTCCACCAGGGGTGTAACTGGGATCAGTGACCAAATAGACCAAAAAGGGGTGTGACCTCGTAGCATGACCCTGTTTTTATCACTCTGGGGGCATGCCTACAATTTCCAGAGATCTGGACTACCTCCAGATACTCCACCTGAACTGCCGGCTTGTTCTCAGTGACATGAGCCTGGCGCTGCATGATAATGTCACAGTGCAGCATCCAGTTCCTAGTCACTGAGGAGAATCTGCCATTTTGAGGTCAATCCTCAGAGGATGACACACGAGTGAGGTCCGCACCCCAGCACCCTCCTAGTGACACCTCTGCTTTCCACAAAGGAAAGTAGTACTGTAGCTGTATTATATTCAGCGTAAACACACATACATTTTCTATTGTAGCAAGATTGAAACTAGACGGTCTCCTCCAATTAAAAATTGGTTACCGAGATTTCTGTATACATTATTTTTTGGGTACCTATTTTTTATGATAATCCAACCAATTTACTTAAAGTGTGCAATCTATAATTAAACAAACTTGAAACCAATGTGTTCTCACTCATACAATATTTTCCTTATGTTATTTAATTACCATCTTTTATAACAATAAAACACTTACAAATCCATTTGAAAATAAAACTTTTTTTTTAGTTCATTTTCACTGTCCCATTCTCAGTGATGTATCTTTTTAATGTTCTCCTTTAGAAGCTTGTTGTTTTGTAACATTTTAAAATAAGTGTTTTCTTTAAAGTACTGTAGTTTCATGGTGATGACCACAAATATGGTTTCATGAGGGTTTAACATATACTCTCCAAAGAATAAGTCATACAGACATCTGAAAATACAGATTAAAAGGGAGGGGGGGGGGAAGCAACGGTGGGGAATCTTCTTGGCGACATGAATACCCACGGTTTACTGGTGATTCTTATGTCCTTTTCCAGCCATTGTAACTTCTATCGAAGTTGAAATATACTTAGTATCACCTCCAAAGGTGTTAAAGTTTTACTAGAATATAATGCTTTCTCTGCATTGTCCATGAAATGATGCTTTACCCTGTTTTTCCTTAGAAAAAGTTCTGGGCAAAAAAGTCCCAAACTCATGGCAATATAAACTCGTTTTTCTAACCATAAAGTTTTGCATTCGCCGATCGTGTAGGTGCTTAATTTGTAGCAGTGCTCCAGTTCAAGAAAGCGTCTAAGATACGTAGCAGCATTAATCTCTTGTTTGTGGCTGGACCCTATAGTTACTTTGCTGGGATAGAAGGAGTGATAGGAATGGAGGTCACTCGCTGTTGTTTTTTCTTTTTCCTGTTTCCTGTTCCAACTGCCTTGTTTTGGTTTTTGTTCTTATTCTTGTTCGTCTTTACTTGTCCTGCAATAAGTAAATGGGTATTTTGTTAGTGAATATATTTGAAAATATGTAAGTATGCAATTATCAAGGGTCATAGAATTGTAATGGATTATAAGAGACTTAGGGGTCTATTTACTAAGCCTTGGATGGAGATAAAGTGGTAGGAGATAAAGTACCAGCCAATCAGCTCTTAACTGCCATGTCTCCACTTTATCTCCAAGGCTTAGTAAATAGACCCCATAATACTTGCATAGTAGGCATTTTACCAATATAAGAAGTAATGGAAATATTATGTTTTATTAAAATAAAAATAAACAACATATGATCAATTTCTAGACACATTATTTAGCCTCATTAAAAAATATCAATAGGTATAGATATAAGTTCTCCCATTCCATTGTCCTTCTGGAATATTTCTAAATATGATCACTGGGATACAGACTTTGTTATGTTTTTCTCCTGCACATGGATCTAGGGAACCTTTATGATATACTGTATAGGGGGAGATGTACTAAGCCTTGGAAAGTGATAAAGTGGATAGAGGTAAAGTACTGTCCAGCCAATCAGCTTTTAACTGCCATGTTACTGGCTGTGTTCTATAAATGACAAGAGCTGATTGGTTGGTACTTTATCTTTTTCCCCTTTATCACTCTTGAAGACCTGCCTCCATGCAGGTGGAAAAAAAATCCCCAACAATGCCGGCTTTTGGGGCTAATTGGATAGCCCTTGGGGGATCAACAATCCATGGTAGTTTACCACAGCTAATTGATTTCTCCTCTTACTAAGGAATGCTGTGTTCTTTTAGTAAATGGCACATTGAAGATTGAAGTAAGAATCAGAACTGCCAAGACATTCTTTAGCCTTGCAATGGTATGCAATGGTTGGTCCTCATCATCCTCTTATCATAAAGAAGTCTGTACATACTGGCTTCTAGTTGTATAAACAAGGTAGGCATATGTGTTCTACTGCTATCACACTTCATAAACATCCATCTCTGTACCTTCATCTAAAAGGCCCCATACATCTGCGACAAATTGTTGCAATTTCCCGATCCCCCCATGCCTGGGTCGGAGAAAAGTGAATATTCAACAAGTTTCAAAATCTTGATTCCCCCGTTCTCAAATGAAACCAGTCAGGGCGGGATTTACTAATGTACATCGCCGCCCAGCGCCACAATGCTGATCGCATATGTACTTACATATGCGATCAGCATTGTAGAGGACAGCCCTTCCGATAAAAGCTGTCCACCGCGATGCGCAGCGGAAGCCTGACTTCCGGGATTCGTCCCTGGGAGTCATTTTGCGCATGTGCGGTGTGACGGGGGCGGGCGTGAGGCATGCTGGGAGTGATCCGATCGGATCCCTCACACAGTGCTGCGGAGAGAAGCGCATTGGCTTCTATGGGGTATCGGCAGCAAAAGCTGGCGAACCTCTCCGCTGTGCTGACCTGGCGGCCTGGGAATAGTACATTAGCAAAATGCAGTAAACAGGGGGGTTACCGCATTTTCCGTTTAGTACATCCCGCCCTCAGTATCAGCAAATCTAGGATTTTTATCATGAAGTATTTCCCCAATTCCCTGATGGATTGCCGATCATTGATAGCCAGTCAGGTCAGGGATTTGGCTGAGCTGCTGCTAGTTGTATGGGCGCCTGTAGATGCTGGCTTACTCTGCTTATCAAAATATTTAGTTTTGTATTCAAATGACATTTCAACAATTCTACTTGGACAAAATTGATTGTGTGGAACTGAGGTACTTTGTACCAACCAGCCCATTCTGATCAATACGTAAAGGAAAGATATTCTAGTATACAATGCCAGGAGCATTGCTGTGGCCAGTGAGAACACATAGAGCAGGTTAATGAGAAGATTGTTTGAAGAAACATATCAATCTTTAACCACCTTTACGATCATTATTGGTTCCTAATTATTGGATTATGTTAAACTTATCCAGGCTAGTTCCTATTAGACTGTGTAAATCAAGATGATATCCTGGTTAGACATGACATACCTCTCCTATATTCTGGCTATTCCACAATCAAGGGTCCCATTCCACCTTGGCTACACATCAGGTTAATTTCTCCCTTCCCACTACATCAGTGCTGGAATAAATGGAGTGTACCTGCAGCCTAGCAGCCCCTGGGGAACCAATCAAGATCTCCTAACTACAAAGATGCTTGGTTTGTATATCTGTTTCGCTCTCCCTCCCACACTGCAACCAGCTTGCCTCATATCTCGAGCTAGACCTGCTGTAAAAGTTCAGTCCTACATAAATGATGACTTAATGAGCTGACTGGCCATAATAGTTACTTTATAGCTAGGAAATAGCAGTGCATGGCACGTGCCTATGTCTATAGTGTAAAGGGCATGCAAAACCATCTGAGACTAGCAGCAGCCAAGGGAAAATGTAATCAGGTTGTACACAAGTGGGTACTACCTGAAATAGCATGCACACTAAATGCACTACATCTGTCCAATATAAATGCATCTCATTGTATTATTTCTTTACCTGAATAACAACTCTGGCTTATATTACATCAGGTTTGCTACAACTGATCTTGATTACATTAAATTACAGTTATTTAATGTGTAAACGTTGCCATAGTTGTTGCATGTATTTTAATACTCCTTTTTACATAAAGCATTCTGTGTGGTAAATTATATCCCAACCATGCCACAGTGTTACGGGAAATGTATTCCTTCAGTTCCTTAAATGGCAATTGTTCAGAGCCCATAGGGATGCGAATGCATAACAATTCCTATTATTTATGTCCAATGGAAGAAGGTGCAGTTAAGGAGGATCTTTTTTTCATACCCTTCATAAAACAGAGCAAGCTTATGCTAGTTTCTTTAACATTTTAGTTACTGGACAGTATTTTCAAATCCACTTATCATCAAACCTGCAGTGCAGTCTGGCAGATTGGCATGGTGCACTATTGCTGACTCTATTCACAATGGATTCTGGAAATCCTTCTTCAACAATAAATCCCCTGCAAAATACTTTCCGGGGCATATTATGGGCCTGATGCTAAGATGAATATATGCCTGTATGTTGTATATAGGGAGAGAGCGGACAGCGCCAATACGCGATTACCAACCTACACTAGTGGTTAGACCAAAAATAATACCATAAATACAAATATTTTAGAATCCCTATGAGGACACTCCCTAGAAAATAATAGGGCGTCTGCTTCACCTTAAGAGAAAGCAGTGGTAAAGTGCTAGGTAGATTACGTATGCAGGACAATGGATAAGGTGTTAAAAGCGACCAATGGTGTCACATACAATATATGGAGACCAACTTACGTAAAAAAGATATACAAAAATTTATTCATAAACAAATCACACCAATAAAAAAATGATATGTCAAAGCCACAGATAAATAGTAAAAAGTAAAAAATCAAAAGTAAAAAATCTCTGGAGCTGGTTAAAAATACAGTTTCTACCTCTGAAAATACATGAGTCATTGATGAAGTCCAGATAGGACGAAACGCGTCGGGTGCTACCAGATTTAACCCATCCTCTTAAGTTAAGATATATTATCCTTTTTTATCATTTTTACTTGTTCTGATACTGGTATAAACAGTATTGTGCATTCCTTCTCTTTCGTTGTCCTTTTTATCACTCATGTATTTTCAGAGGTAGAAACTGTATTTTTAACCAGCTCCAGAGATTTTTTACTTTTGATTTTTTACTTTTTACTATTTATCTGTGGCTTTGACATTTCATTTTTTTATTGGTGTGATTTGTTTATGAATACATTTTTGTATATCTTTTTTACGTAAGTTGGTCTCCCTATATTGTATGTGACACCATTGGTCGCTTTTAACACCTTATCCATTGTCCTGCATATGCCTGTATGTGTAGCATATCTTGTACATTGTTGCACTTCACATACTGTACGCTGGGAAAGTACAGGGAGAGCAGAGTCATATGCATTTCAGCTCATCTACACTAATGACTGAAGAGGCATAACATAACCTGTGATAGGTTATTCCCACATAGGTAAGGGCCAGTGAGTGCAACTGCATCCTATGCAGAGTTAGAGAGTGGCATATACATGCCTTTCCAGGCATAACACTTGCACCAAATACAGATTGGTGCAAGTACGCCATAATCATGATGAGTAGCAAACACTGGGCCTAATTCAGAGGTGATCGCTGCAACTGCGATCACACTCTGAAGCCCTTTGTGGAGTGCACACGCGCAGCAGGCTCATTGGTACAATCGGCTCTGACAGGCAGGGGTGGTCGCGGGGTGGGATGGGGTGGGAGGGGGACGCGGTCCGGACAATGCAGGCGCGTCCAGATCTTTGCTGGGACGTCACATGCAGCCGCTGCAAGCAAAAACATGGCGGGTAGCCATCTGCCAGCGCAGCTAGGTTGCGCAAGCAGGGAGCTACTCGCCGGGTGCGAAAGCATCGCTGCCGTGCGATGCTTTCACACCTGTGTGGGGGTAGGGCCTGACATGCGGGGTGGACTTGCCCTGTCCTGAGCGTCCCCCCGCATGTCAGAGAATCTGATCGTAGATGCGCTAATTATAGTGGTAGATGGACCACACAGATTAGTACAACTCTGTATTTGTGCGAATATACGGTATTTATACACACACAAACTGGAGCATAAGGCCTTAGGTTCTCTCTCCATCTCTCTGTGGTTCATTTGTAGAATTATTGCTTTATCTTTTGTATAGTATCTATTAGAGGTGTGCAGTTCAGTTTCTGGACTAAGGGGTTCCGAGTTGAATAAAGTCCCAGCTGAGAATCACTTTGGGGTTCCGAGTGGAACCGAGTCTCGTCTCGGATATGCTATCAGTTCAGAACTCTGATTTTGGATTGCATTTAAACAGGACCAAATTACATGATTTTAGCTATTTTTATCATTTTTTTAATCAATGTTTATAGAATTGTATTGATTTTAAAATGAGTCCAAAACCATATTGAAAACCAAATCTGAGCCAAAACACTTGAGGGTGGTTTTTCCAAAATCAATACACAATGATGAATTAGTACCAAAACCAAAATACGGGGGTCCAACCACGTCTCTAGCATATATTTATCCAGATTCTAGTTACGGCTGCTAACCTGAATGGACCAGCCTTCCATCCACCCCTAGGAGAGAGGTCCCTGTGCCGTGTCGATCGCCGTTCGCAGCACCCAGCTGTTATGATTGGGGCCACCGCTCCCTGCACCCATCGGAGCTGGTTGGGGCTGCCTCCACCCACTACTGTGACCTGGCGGGCTGCGCACTGACCGTTGTGCCCTGGCCCCTGCCTGCCCCCTAAAGCCGGTGGCAGCACTTTGCTCCTGCTCTATGGCACGCTGCCTCATCTTTTCAGCCCTGGCATCACGCGGCTTCTCCCCACGGCCTCCGGGGTCCTCCTCTCCTGACGGCTGCCCTGTACTCTGGCTCCATGTGATGCTCCTCTGGTGGCGCCATCTTGGAGTGCTTCGGCACCTCTTGGGACTCCTGGGACCAGGATGTGTCCCCCCGCCACTTCATCTGCATCCGGTGGCCTGGCTATGCTCCGGGTTCACCACTCCAACTGCTGCTCAGCCTGCTGTTGCCAACTGGATCCCGGACCCCAGAGCCTCGGGCTCCCTGCCCGAGTCCAAGCTTGGCCTGCTGCCACCTGCTCAGGAGGAGAGGGGGGAGCACTGAGACCTGCCTGCAGTTGCTATCTTGCACCCCCACACATATCAGCTGCTGGTCACCCTGTGTCAGGAGGAAGGGAATCAGCATGGTATCTCTCTGCTGCTCCCACCTTCCCAGGGCCACTCCACCTGCTCAATCACTGGCGCCCTCTATAGCTATCAACCGATGGCCACAGCAGCTACATCTGGAGCCACCATCATGCTCATCCTATACCTGAACACACTGCACCCCGCTGCCCAGACCGCCACCATCACCCTTGGACCATGCTCGTCACTGGTAGATTCTGGACTCTATACCAAACGTACTTACAGACTGTCCCCACCATGCCAGGCAGTCTTGCTCTTGCCATCCATGGCCCTGCACTCTCCATCAGTCAGCACATGGTTCCACTACAAATTTACCTGAACTGCTTCTCTGTTTGCTGTATTAACTGTTCTTCGCTTTGTACCATGGACTTTCACACCACTGTATGCTGTGCCTGTGTGCTATACATTCACTGAAGTGCACTCTCTGTGGGCAGGATGGATTCATGTCTATCTTTTATACAGGGTATATCATACTGCCACAGGTGTCTGTTTTCTCATGTATGCTTTGGGTCCTTGTATGGTTTATTTCCCACAGTGTAACCTTCATAGTGCGCCCAACATGGTTGCCTCATCTGGTACTCTTGTGGATGGCATGAAAAATACATGGACCTGATGGTTATGTTGGGACCCTACTCCTAGTGTTAGGTCGCTGCAACTACCCATTTTGTGTCATCTCTTCTAGGGGTAGACTATTCCACCCAGGGTAATCCTACATTGTGCGCCTACAGTGTCTGCCTCACCTGGTAACTATCATGATAATAATAATAATATTTTTTTTACACATAGAAACATCGAATGGGAACATCGTGACCATTGGAACATCGGAATCATCGCAACCATCGTGACTTTCATTTTGAAAGCTGGGACAGCCTCCAGGTACACAGGAGGGGCTTGGGAGGGTTAATTTACACTCCCCAGCGGCTGCTATTGTCTGCCGCCACTGGAGGGCGGGATCCTGTTATGTTGACAGATCAGCAGTAATCGGCAGCACGGCAATCAGTAGGGGAGAGTGCAGGGAGGCAGAGGGACCTTCCGGTCCCTCTGACAGCAGCAGCGGAGGGAAGTTTACCATCCCTGCCGCTGCTAACACTCTCTATTTGACTGGTCGCATCCTGTGCGACCAAGTCAGATAAAGCACTTGCAGGCAGCGACGGACTGCAGCTCTAATTTGGCACGGGGGGGGGGGGGGCGCATGCGCACGTCACGATGTACGGGGCTTGTTGTGAGTCATGGGGGCATGGACTCGTGGCACGCCCCATTACCATGGTGTCGCTTGCTGCGGGTGGGGACGCGTTGCGAGTCCGGGGGCGTGGACTCACGGCACGCACCCATTTCCATGGAAACCGGTGGGGGTGGCTGAGCCAGAGGCTGCACTGCGCACGGCCTTCCCGGCTCTCTGAGGGACCGGATCGGCCCACCTGCCCATCGACCCTTCTGGCATGTGCCAGAAGTGCCAGATGGCCAGTCCGGCCTTGCTTGCAGGCATGGTCGCATCTGATGCGACCATGCCGGGCAAGTGGTTAATTATCTTTATGTTCTCCTACTTTTTCTAATAACAAATCCTTGTACAATGTGTCATGTTTCTGATGTTTGTGCAGTGACTTTGAGTTCCATGGGAGAAAAGCGCTATATAAATAAAATTATTATTAGTTGCTTCTGCTTAATAAATTGTGCATACCAAAAGGAAAAAAACAGCTTATCTGAAATTTTTACTTTCAAGTGATGATCACGTAATGATGGCCAAATGTTCGTCATCAAAGAACATAGAGCAGAGGTTCTCAAACTCGGTCCTCAAGGCACCCCAATAGTCTAGGTTCCAAGTTTATCCTTGCTTGGCCACAGGTGCCTAACTAAGGGGTCTATTTACTAAGCCTTGGTTGGATATAAAGTGGATGGAGATAAAGTACCAGTCAACCAGCTTCTAACTGTCATTTTTCAAACCCAGCCTGTAACATGGCAGTTGGGACCTGATTGGTTGGTACTTTATCTCTCTCCACTTTATCTCTATCCAAGGCTTATTAAATAGACCCCTTAATAAGCACCTTAGTCAATTTGATTTAACTGACTAAGAACCTCTGATATAGGGGGTAATTCCAAGTTGATCGCAGCAGGAAATTTTTTAGCAGTTGGGCAAAACCATGTGCACTGCAGGGGGGGCAGATATAACATGTGCAGAGAGAGATATTTCCTGCTGCGATCAACTTAGAATTACCCCCATAGAAACAAACTACTATAATATACTACACTTGTTGGTGTTCTCTCTCTTCAGATCTTCACCACCAGGTCTACATATAGTTAAATCAAATTGACTGATGTACTATTTAAGTCACCTGTGCCCTAGCATGGATAGCCTGTAGTCTTCTTAGAGGTTTTACTTCACACAGCTACAGTAGGTTTAATTATTTCCACTTATTCTGGCTGGTATGTGGAGACATCTCTCCTCTCAATTAAATGATAATTACACCCAAAACTATATTTTTTGCCTGTTCGGTCCCTGAGTGTTTTCACTGTTCCACGGTTCACTCCTTACTCCGCACACTGCTCAGCTTGCTTGCAAAACATAAATGGGGAGATTTATGACTGAGAGGCAACGCTATCCGATTAGCCTTTATGACACAGTCCCAGTGATAGATCTAGAGCAAGCCATGCGGACTCTGTTGTTGATTGAAGCCTTCAACTCTTTATTAACTACTCATTAAATTAATTAAGCTAGGTGCTTAGCCCTAATTATTTTCAACTACTGGGATCCATACGTTCACCCATGTAGGAACAGCCCGAAGGAAGGGCCATCACCGGGCCACTTGCAAAGTAACCAAAATGGTACCTATTAGATATTGGATGATTCTGCATCCACAGCTCTATAGTGTATATTCTGTACAATTTAGAAGATTTTGCCATTATGATTATTAAATCCATATCAATTTGATGTAACTGTATCGCTAAAGTAAATCCGCAAATATTTTTCTAATACATAAAAAAGCAGAACACTGTAGTAACTGTAGTATCATATATTAAACATAATACAGTATGTGCTGTGGTTCCACATTTTTATTGTAGCAATAATTTTCCTTCAAACTACAGTATATTCAGATGTACGGAAATAAAAGTACATTATCTTAACAACCACACTTAAGATACATAATTGTAATTATTCATTTTAAGCATATTTAACATGGACAGAATACTTTCCATATAGCAAATAACATACCATATTATTGTGTAACTGAACAGAAGCTGCTTTATCCTGTCACACCTTTAATGCAGAGGAATTAATAGCTTTGGGGTTTTGCCAAATTCCTACTGAAACAACCAGTTACTCTTACATGATACCAAGCACAGCTGAACCTCACTACAGCTGTAGCATTATGAATACAAGCACAATAATTGTACCCAGGGCTGGATTAAGGTTTGTGGGGGCCCTGTGGGAAAATAATTTTGGGGGGACCGTACCAATAAAAGTCTCTATGATGTTATTAAAAAAAATAATATGTCAGTATTCTCAACATCACAATGTGTTAAACACATTTTACACAACATCACAATGTGTTCAGACTACGTCACACAGAAACCCCTAGTTCAAATATGCCACAGTGCCCCACATGCCGGTGATGTAGCTATTTATTAATTAAAGTTTCTGAGTGGGGGCCCTGGTGACAACTGGTCTACTAAGGCTGACCGGAATTTTGGTTGTGGGACCCCTACATGGTGGTTTTTCCCCTACTTTTAGGGTAACTAGTACTAGGTTGAAAGAGTTGGTTAAAAAGTGTTGTGGACCGCCATACATTTCTTTGCTTCTGAGAGCGATACTGCACATATGCTATATTGTCTCTTTTAGGGAGGAGTCATTCCTTACCCAAGATGGCTATCATCTGTACTTCTGTACATATGTGGCAACATTTTGTCACCATGTTAGAGCACCAAAGTGAGACACAGATTTGTTCCACTTAGCTCCGTAGACATGCTAATTACTGTTTATCCATACTGCTACAATTGCTTGTACCCTGCACTGCTACCCATATACAGTCACCAGCTCGTGACCTGTATGCTCCATAGCCTCCGCTCAAGTTCTGCTCCATGCTAAAAATCTGTATATGCATAACTGTGAGTAAAGGGGGGTACTCACGGAGCGATATTCTAAGCAATCTGACTAGATTGCTTAGAATATCGGCAGGATCGCTCCGTGTGTAGCCCCCTCGGCGATAGCGATGCGCGGCCCCGCACATCGCTATCGCCGCTGCTAGATTGGCCTGCATGCAGGCCAATCTAGCGGGTCGCTCACTTCACCCGCTGGGTGAAGTGAGCGGCCCCCCGTCTCCCCCCGCACGCTCAGCACAGATCGCGCTGTGCTGAGCGGCAGGAGAGATGTGTGCTGAGCGGTTCGCTCAGCACACATCTCTCCAGCGTCGGCCCGTGGGTACTGGGCTTTAGACTGTGCAAATCACATTACTGCTGAACAAAGCACCCCACTGGTTAAGTACTGGGCTGTTTATTGGCTCAGGGTATTTGCTTGTGTGTACCATAGCTACCATCAGTTGTCAAACATATTCCAAAGTTGTTTATATACTGTTAGCCTACTTCTCTGATATGATTGAGTGCTAGAAGTTGTTTAGTTGGCGAGTTTATGATCCTTTAGTTAGTCAGATAATTGTTCAATTGGTTAATTGGATAAAATGTTTCATAGTCTATGGTCAGTTTTTGATTCAAAGACTAAAAGACAGTAGGAAAGTGTACCTTGTATACAGTAGTATACAGGTTTTTTTTTTTTTTACCATATAGCAGTTACATAGACTTCTATGAGACGAGATTTGCTATTGTGTACAGGCTGGGTAATAGAAAATTCAGCTTCTGTCCTCACGCCAAAGTTGTTACGTGCCAGTAAAAGTAATATCCGAACTAAAGAAAATGTAGGGTCACAGAGCCATTCTCTGATGACATCACCCTATCTTTTTGCTAATGTGCCTGTTCTTATGGATAACTGCATAGCTTTATGGGTCAACTTAGAGAATTCCCTGACAGGAATAGACTAGGTTCACTCATTTACCTCATATTCTGTCCACAAACAGGATTTCATTTTGTTGCAGCAAATGAGAATCAAGGGGTTTGTTTCTGTACACATGTGCTTACTTACCACCAGGGTCTGAAAACCACAGGTTTGGTAGCTCTATATAAAATATACTAAGAAAAATAGTAAAGAGTGAGCTAAATCAGCTGTTCTAGTGTAGTCTTAACCATTTTTCCTTTTTAGCTCTTTTTTTTTTCAATTATTGTAAGTGATATTTTACCTATGTAAACCATTCATATATAAATAAATATGAAATCATTTGGTAAATGTATGAAGCATTGATAAGAGTGGAGAAGTTGCCCATGGCAACCAATCAGCATTGAAGTAACATTTATATTTTGCATAAAATAAAATTATACAGAGCAGATGATTGGTTGTCATGGGCAACTTCTCCACTGGCTCACTTCTCCACTTTTATCACTGCTTCATACTTTTAACCAGAATTGGCCCTATGCATAGGCAAACTAGGCAAATGCCTAGGGCATTTGGAATGCCAAGGGGCATAAGCAGCTTCTGCTGATTAAAATGATATGTGGCATGCCTATATGCCTGTGTGTGACTGCGGCTGTACCTGCATACGAAATGCTGTGTTATAGTGTATTCCTGGAAATCACTGTAACATAGCACTTCGTATGCAGATACAGCCGCAATCACACACAGAATATAAGCATGCCACATATCCTTTTAATCAGCAGAATCTGCTTGTGCATCCTAGCCACATTGCAATGCAAATATGATGCATTTTTGGCAAGAAAGGCACCCGACGTTGGCAGAGCTGCCAGCTGACTCACGCCAGGCATCTCCTGCTGCATGGCATATTGAGGCAAGATGTATGAGGATATATCTGTATCCAAGCAGAGGCAGAGGTCACAGTGTTAGTGGCCATGTGAGTGCTGTGTGCCGGTGGTTTGATTGTGCAATAGTGTTTGGCATAAGGGGCATTATGTGTGTCAGGGGGCCATGTGTGTGTCATGTATAGAAATGCATTAATAATGTGCGGCACATGTGTAAGGGCACTATGTGTGTCATTCTGTGTATAAGGGCATTAATAATGTGCAGCATATGTGTAAGGCGCATTATGTTTGTCATTATGTGTATAAGGGCATTAATAATCTGCAGTATATGTGTAAGGGGCATTTTACTGTATGGTATTATGTGTATAAAGGCATTACAAATGTGTGGCATTATGTGTATAAGGTGCTCTAATGTGTGGTGTAACGTATAGAAAGGGCACTACTGTGTGGACTAATGTGAATAAAGAGCAGTACGGTGTGGTGTGGTGTAATGTGAATAAGGAGCAATTCAGTGTGATGTAATGTGAATAAGGGGCACTACTGTGAGGAGTAACATATATAAGCTAAAGTGGTACTACTGTGAATAAGGGACACTATCACATGATAATATGTGAATAAAGTTGCACTACTGTGTGGCGTAATTTGAATTAGGGGTACTATTGTGTGGCCATGTCCCTTCCCAGCAAGAACACGCCCCTTTTTTGGCTGTGCACCGAATATATGCATTGTTCCTATTTAAATTATTGGGGGAAGGAGCACCAAAATGAGGACTGCTATGGGTGAGGGGTGATCGTGCTGGGAAAGGGGTGCAGGGTCAGAGGCAGAACTAGCGGCGGATATAGGGGGCACCAGCCAAAATCTTGCCTAGTGCATCATATTGATTAGGACCGGCTCTGCTTTTAACCTATTAACACCTGTAGTAATGCCCCAATCTAATCCCACTCTCATGACTTGTTTAAGACAAAAATTATGCTCAGCCAACAAAAAGTTAAGCAGCAAAATCTAAAGTTTAAAGTCATGAAAATGGTGGGGGTAAAGTATTAGTAGGCTGGACTTCAAAGTCATGTATTTACTCTTTCCACCAATGATCAAGAGTACTTTGTGGTGGAAGTTCCCAAAAGAGAGGCCATTCGCCTTGGTGTGGGAAAAGTGGGAAAATTATCTACACCACTAACCAGTACATTGGGAGTCATTCAGACCTGATCGCATGCTGCCATTTGTCGCAGCGGTGCGATCAGGATCGCTAGAAGATTGACAGGAAGAGGCCATTCGTGGGCGTCAACTGACTGTTTTCAGGGAGTGTCCATGCGAACGCAGGCGTGCCCGGCCATTTCCAGGGAGGAATTCTGATGTCAGCTCCATCTTGGTTCATCGCAGAGGGTGAGTAAGTCCTGAGCTGCGCAGCCCTGCACAGCGAATCCCCCTCACCTGTGGGTGACGATTACCTGGTGCAAAAAATAGCCTGCGTGCGACCAGGTCTGAATTAGGCCCTTTGCCTGGTTTATGAATGACACCAACAGTGAATGCTTTACTAAGCAGGGAATGTCAACTTTGGTTATGCCTTTAAAATGTGGAAGATGGAGAAGATAAGGGTAGGCGTGTCTATTTTTACAGAAAGCCATGTGAGGTGTGTCCTGAAGTCCAAAACTGCCCTGTGAAATACTGCATTTGACCACAAAGTGTTTCATATTTCACTTGTGTAGTTTGGCTGTGTTTCTTGTCTTACCCAACCACAACATACACCAGAACAAATTGACTCTTGTCATCATCTCAGCTCTGTTCAAAGCCTATAAATTCCATGAAATGTGAATTCACCAATACACGTACGATCAATTTACTGATTTGCAAAGCAAAATTAGAACTTTGCACCAGCAACAATGAGCTGTTCCACTGTGATTCTAATTTACTATGATTTCTCTCATCTGTAAGCCAGGCACCAAACTTTAGAGGTCACTAGGGGATAATCAGTTACCAAGTATCTAGGGAGTCATTATTTAATGCAGACCACTTTTTAAAGGGTACATACCTTCCATCATTCATGTTCAGAAAGCTGGGATGTGGCCTCTGTAAAAGTGGGCGTGGCTTCATGAGAATGCCGTGACCGTAAGCCATCCCTCCCATTTCATCTCTGTGAGCTGGTGGCATGCCTCCAGCCCCTCTGTCTCCCATGAATAGACTCTGTGCGCATGGGCACAGCATCTATCCAATGCTGCTCTGCTAAACTGCCCAACTGCCCCCGCCCACCATGGAACGCTGTGGCTCGCAGATGGGACAGCGTCCAAAAAACGGGTCTGTCCTGCAACAAATCAGGACAGTTGGGAGGTATGATGGTAACTGTTCTATAGAAATATACTATTAGGTATGTTTTTTTGGTATTTTGTTTGAATAATACGCAAAATAAAATCTGGTCTGTGCTATCTCCATTTACAGAGATATTTAGAGGGATACTTAATATTATTGTAAATAAAAGTAATTTCCAACATACCAGACAACAGACCTGAAATTCTGCTGAAAGTAAGTTTGGGCATCGGCTGGGCAAATTAGGGCATGCTATGGTCACATAGGGGGCATGGCCTAGACTAAATTGTCACAATTTTGAATTGAAAAGTTTGCAGCTATAAATCATATATATAAACATGCATATACGCAGATAAGCAGATTTCCAGATTCTAATGAAATCTAAAATTGAGCTTTCTAATTGCAATCACAAACGCTAAAGACAAAAAGAAGCACTAACCACTTTAATACCAGTGTAGTGCTGCCTTAAGTAAGAGGTGACATGAAAGTACAATATTAATGAACAGTGGATGTGTCAGGTCCAAACAAGTAAGACAGAAGCACAGAATGTACAGTAAAACGTGTTAAGTATAACCAAAAAATTGTTCAGAACTGAGCACCCCAGTCATTAACAGCACTTGTACATGGTGTCAGTATTACGTCTATGACCATACTAATGCTTCAGATTCAGCTGTGCTGGTTTCTTTGCAGCCTGTGGGTGTTGAGAAGGAGCAGGCATATTGTAGATAGATTTATTTCTGCAGTTTTTCTCGCTGTGTTGATGTTTTGCAGCTCTACAGCTTGAGGTTTTGTTTTGGAGATAGCATCCGGGGGGCCAGCCAAGTTTATACAGGAAGAATGTAAGCTGGCCCCTTTTAATTAATGCCCTTTTAACAAATGATACGTTATCAGACTAAACCAGAGTCTAGAAGTTCACTCCAGAGAAATTCCTGGAGCAGTTAGGTATCGTAAACAGAAGTCCACATCTGTAAGCTCAGCCACTAAGACGCCTGTGGCACAATCTGTAGGTTACTAAAGAGCAGAGGGCAGACAGCTGCACACACCACTCTTTTATCCTCACCCATGGAACAAACCCTGGGAGTCTAATACATGTTACTAGCGAAACGTTTATGTTAATCAAATCCCTTCATTTAGGATAGCACACCAAGGCTGGCAGCCAATCAAAAAAATGATATTGCTCTGCCAATTTGGCTATCTGGAAGATTCCTGAGTTTCAGTGGTTATCTGTGTTCCTACATAATCTGAAAGCATCAGTGGTGAATGAGAACATAAAGGCTTTATTTTTGTTTTTGTTGGGTTACGGTAATATGTTTTCACTGGAAACACTTGAATAAAAGAAACAAAAAAAAAGAACAAAAAAACATCTGCTGCAATTAACATTTTCTCTTCTAAACCCAGGCTAAATTGTTTTAGAAACAGATATGTGAATTATTATCTATTTCAACCGTACTACCATTTCAGTGAACAAAGAAGGACACTTGAGATTAATGTAAACAGACACACTTTCACTTGTGTGCATAAGACCACAGACATCCTTGCACACATTTCCAGATTACAAATGAACATAAAAACAGTGTACCAGATAAAACCACAAAAGCACAATAATAGGGAGGTGTAGGTCTGTTTAGATACAGACCAATAATTGTGGGAGTCCATGTAGGAGTGCATCCATGAAGCTACACGGACTTCCACAATTTTTTGGTGGGAGCTGAATTACTCTATACCAAAAGCAAAGTGGGGAATTAAGGAAGAAAATAGGAATAAAGGAATGCAAATCCATTTGGAATTGGAAATATTTAAAACTATATTTTAAGTCTGTTTTCAATTAAATTCTGGGCGTACCATAATGATTGTGCTGTTTCCTGAGTCTTCAGTTGCTTAGTTTGGAGATTATGGGGTCTTTTTACTAAGCCTTGGATGGAGTTAACGTGGACGGAGATAAAGTATCAGCCAATCAGCTCCTAACTGCCATGTCACAGGCTGGGTTTTAAAATGACAGTTAGGAGCTGGTTGGCTGGTACTTTATATCTGTGCACTTTAACTCCATCAATGGTTTAGTAAATAGACCCCAAAGTCCCAACCAATAGGGACAATCACTTACAGGGCAACATCATGCATTGTGACTGTCACTTTAAAAGCACCTCCGGCAATCTCGGACTCCATTACATCCCGCCAGCAGACTGAGACATGGCAGTTAGGAGCTGATTGGTTGGCACTTTATCTCCATCCTCTTTATCTCCATCCAAGGCTTAGTAAATACATTAGACCCCTATGTACTGTACACGGTCATTCTATTAAGTGGGAAATCTGGGCTGGGACAAAATCAGTCACTAATTAAAACTGCTGTGAACCCTATGTGGAAGTGGTATATCACAGGGACGTGTGGTGAGGTAAATGGCTCAGGAGGCACCGGCTAGTACCAGAGCCAGATTTACACACAATATATGAGCCAAAGCATACATCTGGCCATTATACACAGGTGCAGCAGTATAAACTCATGGAAATTTGGTGAGTTTTCATCAGAGATGTGGGGAAAAGATAGACAGGGGAGACATTGCCTCACCTGCCATAGACCTTTTACTCCAGAGTTTTGACTATAGAAATGATTAGAATAATACGAAAAAAAAATTTCTAATATATTCTTTGTATTTTTCAAAAACTTTATAAAGTAAAAACTCTGGCTTACATGTTAGTATGACAGGAAAGGCTCTGCCTCACCTGCCTCACCTCACCCCACCGCACCGCACATCATTGGTATATAAAGACGACGTTCAGAATGTTGACAAGAGTATGTCGACACGCTAAGAATGTTGGCATTCAGAATGTTGACAGGGTCCCGATGTAGAGATTTTACACGTCAAACATTCACAATGCCAACACTACCACAATGTCAACATGTTCAGCATGTCGACAATAATAAGATTTTAAACCTACCGGTAAATCTTTTTCTCCTAGTCCGTAGAGGATGCTGGGGACTCCGTAGGGACCATGGGGATAGACAGGCTCCGCAGGAGACATGGGCACTAAAAAAGAACTTTAGGTATGGGTGTGCACTGGCTCCTCCCTCTATGCCCCTCCTCTAGACCTCAGTTAGAGAAACTGTGCCCAAAGGAGACGGACAGTACGAGGAAAGGATTTTTGTTAATCTAAGGGCAAGATTCATACCAGCCCACACCATCCACACCGTATAACTTGGGAAATACGAACCAGTTAACAGTATGAAACAACACAGCATCAGTCCGAGACTGATCTTAACTGTAACATAACCCTTATGTAAGCAAAAACTATATACAAGTCTTGCAGATGTAGTCCGCACCGGGACGGGCGCCCAGCATCCTCTACGGACTAGGAGACTAGGAGAAAAAGATTTACCGGTAGGTTTAAAATCTTATTTTCTCTTACGTCCTAGAGGATGCTGGGGACTCCATAAGGACCATGGGGATTATACCAAAGCTCCCAAATGGGCGGGAGAGTGCGGATGACTCTGCAGCACCGACTGAGCAAACAGGAGGTCCTCCTCAGCCAAGGTATCAAACTTGTAGAACTTTGCAAAGGTGTTTGAACCTGACCAAGTAGCAGCTCGGCACAGCTGTAATGCTGAGACCCCTCGGGCAGCCGCCCAAGAAGGGCCCACCTTCTTAGTGGAATGGGCCTTTACCGATTTTGGTAACGGCAATCCAGCCGTAGAATGAGCCTGCTGAATCGCGTTACAGATCCAGCGAGCAATAGTCTGCTTCGAAGCAGGAGCGCCAACCTTGTTGGCTGCATACAGGACAAACAGTGCCTCTGTTTTTCTGACCCGAGCCGTTCTGGCCACGTAAATTTTCAAAGCCCTGACCACATCAAGGGACTCGGAATCCTCCAAGTCTCGCGTAGCCACAGGCACCACAATAGGTTGGTTCATATGAAAAGATGAAACCACCTTGGGCAAGAATTGAGGACGGGTCCGCAATTCCACTCTATCCACATGGAAAACCAGATAGGGGCTTTTGTGAGACAAAGCCGCCAACTCCGACACTCGTCTAGCCAAAGCCAAGGCTAACAACATGACCACTTTCCAAGTGAGATATTTTAATTCCACCGTTTTAAGTGGTTCAAACCAGTGAGACTTAAGGAACCGCAACACCACGTTAAGGTCCCAAGGTGCCACTGGAGGTACAAAAGCAGGCTGAATATGCAGCACTCCCTTCACAAAAGTCTGTACTTCTGGGAGAGAAGCCAATTCCTTCTGAAAGAAAATGGATAGGGCCGAAATCTGAACCTTAATGGAGCCTAATTTTAGGCCCAAATTCACTCCAGTTTGTAGGAAGTGAAGGAAACGGCCCAGATGGAATTCTTCTGCAGGAGCATTCCTGGCCACCAAGAAACATACTTCCGCCATATATGGTGATAATGTTTAGCTGTCACATCCTTCCTAGCCTTTATCAGAGTAGGAATGACCTTATCCGGCATGCCTTTTTCCGCTAGGATCCGGCGTTCAACCGCCATGCCGTCAAAGGCAGCCGCGGTAAGTCTTGGAACAGACAGGGCCCCTGTTGTAACAGGTCCTGTCTTAGAGGAAGAGACCACAGATCTTCTGTGAGCATTTCCTGCATATCCGGATACCAGGCCCTTCGCAGCCAATCTGGAACAATGAGAATTGTCTGTACTCCTCTTTTTCTTATTATTCTCAACACCTTGGGGATGAGAGGAAGAGGAGGAAACACATAGACCGACTGGAACACCCACGGTGTCACCAGGGCGTCCACTGCCACCGCCTGAGGGTCTCTTGACCTGGTGCAATACCTCTGTAGTTTCTTGTTGAGGCGGGACGCCATCATGTCTATCTGGGGCAGTCCCCACTGACTTGCAATCTGAGCGAAGACTTCCTGATGAAGTCCCCACTCTCCTGAATGTAGATTGTGTCTGCTGAGGAAGTCTGCTTCCCAGTTGTCCACACCTGGAATGAACACTGCTGTCAGTGCGCTTACATGATTCTCCACCCAGCGAAGAAACCTGGTGGCTTCCGCCATTGCCACTCTGCTCTTTGTGCCGCCTTGGCGGTTTACATGAGCCACTGCGGTGATGTTGTCTGACTGAATCAGAATTGGTATGTCGCGAAGCAAATTCTCCGCTTGACGAAGGGCGTTGTATATGGCCCTTAGCTCCAGGACGTTGATGTGAAGACAAGCCTCCTGGCTTGACCAGAGACCTTGGAAGTTTCTTCCCTGTGTGACTGCTCCCCAACCTCGGAGGCTCGCATCCGTGGTTACCAGAACCCAGTCCCGAATGCCGAATCTGTGACCCTCTAGAAGGTGAGCACTCTGCAGCCACCACAGGAGAGATACCGTGGCCCTCGGGGACAGGGTGATCATCTGATGAATCTGTAGATGTGACCCGGACCACTTGTCCAGTAGGTCCCATTGGAAAGTCCTCGCATGGAACCTGCCGAAGGGAAAGGCCACGTAAGACGCCACCATCTTCCCCAGGACTCGAGTGCAGTGATGCACTGACACCCTTTTTGGCTTCAATAGGTCCCTGACCAGAGTCATGAGTTCCTGGGCCTTTTCTATCGGAAGATAAACCCTTTTCTGGTCCGTATCCAGAATCATGCCTAAGAAGGTCAAACGAGTCGTAGGAACCAACTGTGACTTCGGGATATTGAGGATCCAGCCGTGTTGTTGTAACACCTTCAGTGAAAGTGATACGCTGTTCAACAACTGCTCTCGTGATCTCGCTTTTATGAGGAGATCGTCCAAGTATGGGATAATTGTGACACCCTGCTTGCGCAGGAGCACCATCATTTCCGCCATTACCTTGGTGAAAATCCTCGGGGCCGTGGAAAGCCCAAACGGCAACGTCTGAAATTGGTAATGACAAACCTGTACCGCAAATCTCAGGTATGCCTGATGAGGTGGATATATGGGAACATGAAGGTATCCATCCTTTATGTCCAGGGATACCATAAAATCCCCCCCTTCTAGGCTGGCGATGACCGCTCTGAGCGATTCCATCTTGAACTTGAACCTTTTCAAGTACTGGTTTAAGGATTTTACATTTAAAATGGGTCTGACCGAACCGTCCGGTTTCGGGACCACAAACAGGGTTGAGTAATACCCCTTCCCTTGTTGAAGCAGGGGAACTTTGACCACCACTTGTTAAAGACACAATTTTTGAATTGCATTTAAAACTATCTCCCTCTCTGGGGGAGAAGCTGGTAGGGCCGATTTGAAAAAGCGTCGAGGAGGCACCTCTTCGAATTCCAGCTTGTAACCCTGGGAAACAATTTCTATTGCCCAGGGATCCACCTGTGAGTGAACCCAGATGTGGCTGAAAAGTCGAAGACGTGCCCCCACTGGGGCGGACTCCCTCAGCGGAGCCCCAGCGTCATCCGGTGGATTTTGTAGAGGCCGGGGAGGACTTCTGCTCCTGGGAACTAGCTGTGGTTGGCAGCTTTTTCCCCCTGCCCTTACCTCTGGCAAGAAAGGACGATCCCCGTACTCTCTTGTTTCTATGTCACCGAAAGGACTGCATCTGATAATGTGGCGCTTTCTTAGGCTGTGAGGAAATATAAGGCAAAAAAGTTGATTTACCTGCCGTAACTGTGGAAACTAGGTCCGAGAGACCTTCCCCAAACAATTCCTCACCCTTGTAAGGTAAAACCTCCATATGCCTCTTCGAGTCGGCATCACCCGTCCATTGTCGGGTCCATAGGACTCGTCTAGCAGAAATCGCCGTAGCGTTGACTCTAGAACCCAGTAGGCCAATGTCTCTCTGAGCATCTCTCATATATAAGACAGCATCTTTAATATGACCCAGGGTCAATAAAATGGTACCCTTATCCAGGGTATCCATTTCCGCCGATAAGGTATCTGTCCACGCTGCTACAGCGCTACAAACCCAAGCCGACGCTATCGCCGGTCTGAGTAAAGTACCAGAATGTATGTAAATGGACTTCAAGGTAGCCTCCAGCTTGCGATCAGCAGGATCCCTGAGGGTTGCCATATCTTGGGATGGCAGTGCTACCTTTTTGGATAAGCGTGTCAACGCTTGTCCACCCTTGGGGAGGATTCCCACCGTATCCTGTCCTTAGTCGGGAAAGGATACGCCATAAGAATCCTTTTGGGAATCTGCAGTTTATTGTCTGGAGATTCCCAAGCCTTTTCAAATAACTCGTTCAGCTCATGAGATGGGGGAAAGGTTACCTCAGGTTTCTTTTCCTTAAACATGTGTACCCTCGTGTCAGGGACAGAGGGGTCATCTGTGATATGCAGTACATCCTTTATTGCAATAATCATATATTGAATACTTTTAGCCAATTTTGGCTGTAACTTTGCATCATCGTAGTCGACACTGGAGTCAGAATCCGTGTCGGTATTAGTGTCTACTATTTGGTATAGTGGGCGCTTTTGAGACCCCGAAGGTCCTTGCGACATAGGGGCAGGCAGGGCTTGACTCCCTGTACACTCCCTGGACTCAGCTTTGTCCAACCTTTTGTGCAATAGATTTACATTAGCACTTAAAACATTCCACATATCCAACCAGTCAGGTGTTGGTGTTGCCGACGGAGACACCACAGTCATTTGCTCCACCTCCTCCCTAGGAGAGTCTTCTTCCTCAGACATGCCGACACACGCGTACCGACACACCACACACTCAGGGAATCCTCTTATCTGAAGACAGTTCCCCCACAAGGCCCTTTGGAGAGACAGAGAGAGAGTATGCCAGCACACACCCAGCACCAATTTGACCCAGGGAAAAAACAATATCCTTTTTACCCAGATAGCGCTATTATATATATCTGCGCCAAATTATGTGCCCCCCCCCCTTCTTTTCAACCCTCTTTCACCGTGATCAGCAAGGGAGAGTCCGGGGAGCTTCCTCTCAGCGGTGTGCTGTGGAGAAAATGGCGCTGGTGAGTGCTGAGGAACAAGCTCTGCTCCCTCAGCGGCAGGCTTCGGTCCCGCTGAAATCCTTCAAAAAACTGGCGGGGGATCTATTATATACAGTGGAGAGCTGTATATATTCCTTTTAGCCAGATCGAAGGTCTAAATTGCTGCCCAGGGCGCCCTCCCTGTGCCCTGCACCCTTACAGTGCCTTCCATGTGTGTTTTGTGTGGGAGCAATGGCGCACAGTGTTACCGCTGCGCGTTACCTCAGTGAAGATCCGAAGTCTTCTGCCGCCTCTGAAGTCTTCTTTCTTCTCATACTCACCTGGCTGCTATCTTCCGGCTCTGTGAGGAGGACGGCGGCGAGGCTCCGGGACGAACGGCGAGGGTGAGACCTGCGTTCCGTTCCCTCTGTAGCTAATGGTGTCCAGTAGCCTAAGAAGCAGAGCCTAGCATTAAAGTAGGTCTGCTTCTCTCCCCTCGGTCCCTCGATGCAGGGAGTCTATTGCCAGCAGGCTCCCTGAAAATAAAAAAACCTAACAAAATTTCTTTCTTTCAGGAAACTCAGGAGAGCTCCCTGTAATGCACCCAGTCTCCTCTGGGCACAGTATCAAACTGAGGTCTGGAGGAGGGGCATAGAGGGAGGAGCCAGTGCACACCCATACCTAAAGTTCTTTTTTAGTGCCCATGTCTCCTGCGAAGCCCGTCTATCCCCATGGTCCTTACGAAGTCCCCAGCATCCTCTAGGACGTAAGAGAAAGTATTTTACCCTAACCCTTATCGCAACCTAACCCTAACACGCTCATGCAGATGTGTCATCATACACTATGATTCAGTCGTACCAAACAATCCCTCTGTGCACCAGGTAATGGGCGACTCAGCCACTCAGTGTATGTGGACACATCAATATGTCACTGTGGGGGTCATTCCGAGTTGTTCGCTCGCTAGCAGATTTTAGCAGCATTGCACATGCTAGGCTGCCACCCTCTGGGAGTGTATCTTAGCATAGCAGAATTGCGAATGAAAGATTAGCAGAATTGCGAATAGAAAATTCTTAGCGAACAACTCATAATGACCCCCAATGTATAATGTCAACATTTTGATTATGTTGACATATTGTCAGTGTTGCATGTGTGGACATTCTGACTGAATATGTAGACATTCTGAATGTAACTACATACCCCCTGTACAATGCTCACTCTGGAGAAGATGAAGTGGAGACAGATAAACTACCAGCCCATTGCCGGTTCTGGGGCTCTGTGCGCCCCGGGCGGCATTAGGGGGCATGGCTTCGTACAGGGGGCGTGGTCATTTACGCCCCCTGTACAGACTGAAATGATGTGTGGTGCGCGATGATGTCATCGCGCACCGCACAGCAAAGGTCCTCTCCACGGAGGGAAACTAGACGCGTAGCGTCTAGTTCCCTTCGTAGAGAGGACCTTTGCTGTGCGGTGCGTGATGACGTCATCGCGCACCGCACAGTAAAGGACCTCTCCACAAAGGGAAACTAGACGCGTACGCGTCTAGTTTCCCTTAACAGCGGCAGCGGGGGGCAGCGGGCAGCGGGGGGCACAGCAGTAGCGGATCTCGCCCTGGTGCGGCGCCCTCCGGATGGCGCCCTGCGCCCTCCGGAAGGCGGCGCCCCGGGCAAAAGTCCTGCTTGCCCGTGGCAAGATCCGCTACTGTACCAGCCAATCAGATTTTATCATGTCTGACCACTAATTATTTAATATATACTCTGAATGTTAGTGTTAGTGTTTAGATAAGTAGTTACTTCCTTTATATTGCCATGTCACTTAGTATGGGATGCAGCAAAGTTAAAAATGCGTCCAACCTCCGACAATACAATTTTCAGAGGGTACTTTCCGTAGCAGTGTGCATTACATTCCAGAATATGGACACGGTGGGCAACGCCATCTTTAGATGTTGATAGCCTATAGAAGCACACTTGCCTACTTTTAAAAAATAATTTCAGGGAGATTGTGAAAGTAACACCTATCAGCACGGGTGTGTACTTCTAAAAATTACTTACATCCAAATGTAAATGAGTAAATGTAAACATTTGTTTTTTATAATATGTATGCACCCTGCACCTAGGAAGTTGATAAAGGGGGAGGGTTGATTTAGAGTTATAAATGGAGCCTCTGGGAGACCATCTATACATACCCTGAGGAAGACCTGAGTTTTGAAACGCAGAATATCAAGGGTAAACCTGTATTTAGAATGCTGAAAACAGGGTATAAAGTGATTTCGCTTACTGTATCAATTGTTTGATAACTTATTTTTGATTGACCTACACTATGAGGTAGGATTGTTTTTGTCTTTGAGGTAATGACTAATATAAAGGTTATTTTGATAAAGGAGAAGTATCACGTATGATCTTTCGATGACTATCCTCACTTCAAGTGGGACTATTATTGGATACCTACATAGATAAAGTATACGGTTCCCTTATATGTTTACTATTCCCAATTAGGAGCGCTGATCTAATTTTTGTCTCTGTCATTGTGTTTTGGGTGGTTGGTGGTTACCACCAGTGCTGTAACTAGACATTTTAGCGCTGTGTGCAAGAAACAGCATCGGCGCCCTCTCTCCCCCCCATATACAAGACATGGCCAGTGTGCGCTCTAGGCGTGTACAAAAAATGTAGGTGCGTGGCTTCATGGGGAAGGGGCGTAGCCACAGAGCTCCCTTTTACACATTATGGCAGCAGAGCCCCCCTTTTTACACATTATGGCAGCAGAGCCCCCCTTTTTGTACATTACGGCAGACAGCATCCCCCTTTTTACACATTACGGCAGACAGCATCCCCTTTTTACACATTACGGCAGCAGAGCCCCCTTTTTACACATTACGGCAGACAGCGTCCCCTTTTTACACATTACGGCAGCAGAGCCCCCCTTTTTACACATTACGGCAGACAGCGTCCCCCTTTTTACACATTACGGCAGCAGAGTCTCATATATAAACTGTGAGCCAGACATAAGTTATGAAGAAGGAGGGATTCACCACAGCCAGTCCCTGTGTCGATATGGACGGCGGGGGATGGGGGCTGCGGGTTGTTGCTGTGCTTTTTATGTCCCCCATAGACTGGCGCCGGCGGGAGGCTGGGCAATAGAATTGCTGGTCTCAATAGAGTGTGCTGCGGTGGGGGACAGGGAGAAGTGCACAGCGCAGCACAGATTCCGGCTCGTTATGCCTGGCACCAGGTCTCGGGAGTTGGGACAGAGGGGGCGGAGCATTCAGGCATTCAGCTGCAGCGCGCCGCTGCCCATGATATCAGTCAGAGAGGGAGCCGGGGCTTGGATGCTCTCCTCCTCGGGCAGTCGCAGCGCTGCAGATAACTGGTGATGGCTGGCTGGCGGTAGTGCGGCGAGACCCGGCAGGTGCGTGCGGAGATTTTCCGCCTCACAGCGCATTGCGCTGTGTGCAAAGCCCCGCTCGCCCATAGGTAGTTACGGCACTGGTTACCACATTTAAATTATAGCTGCACCTTTCTTGGAACATGGGCAATAGCATTATATTTTGTGTCTGCAGTAGAACTGTAAGCTATAAACAGAGTAAAAATTATAAAGTTTAACTGTTTCAAACTATTAACCACTGGGAAGGAAAATGCTTTATTCAAATAATAATAATAATAATAATTATTATTATTATTTTATTTACATAGCACTCTTTCTCCAACAGGACACAAGGCGCTTTACAGACATCAAAAATAATGCACATAACACAGAAGATTTAATTAATACAGCAATAACATTAGAATAGTATTTTTCTGGTTTATTAAATACCCCTAAGAAGATAACTGCAATTCTCTTATGTCATATCTAGTTCATGAGGGGTGTAATAGGGTGTGAGAATCAGGACTTGAGAGAATTTGTGAAAGTTTTCCTGTTTTTTTACAGTGCCAATCATTTACATGGCAAAATCAGGTTGATTTCGCCATGTAAATGATTTCCGCTTTATAAAAACAGGAAGACTCTCACAAACTCTCTCATACCCTGATTCTTACACCTTATTACACCCCCCAAGTGTTTGTTTTCCATGCTCCTTTAGACATGTCAAATATTCCAACCAAAACGACAGAAGATGTAATATAACTACGCAGAGATACTTACCTTTTGGGCATGGGATTTTGGGCATTGTGCATTTCCTCCTCTCTTTGGTGGGTGGACACAATGATGCACCACCAGGTGGTGCCTTCAGGACCGTCCGACGTCTTTCTTCATTTCCTTTTTTTTTCCCACACTGTTTTGCTGTACATGGGCTCCAAGACCCCCACTCACTCATTTCACATTGTGCTGTAACATAATAAAACGGCAGCCATTTTAGATAACAAGGCTGCATTTAAGCCTAAAGGCATTTAAACCAATTTTAAGTCAGGTGTGGGTATTAATTAACACAATTTACGTAAGGCAGAATTATTTGGTCACAGGCTTCTTTGTTGACAATTGTAATCCCACCTCCCTCACTAGTTGTGTTGTCTTTCATTGTTTGCCTACTGTTTAGATAGCTGTACAGATCATCCGGTGTTAGCTGTTCAAGTCATTTATTCATTTTAGGAGTATTCTCCTTTAATTAGACAATGCTAATGACACCCTATGAGCATACTTTCCTACTTTTTGTCTGCTCCCTCTGGGAGGGAGCAGCCAAGTCACAAAGGGGTGTGTGTGGAGGAGGCGCTATGGTTGTATCATTGTAACCCTGCCCACTGCTTTACAATGCCCACATTACCGGCATTGTAAAGCGGGGGCGGGGCTAGGATGACACTATTTAACGTGAATTGCATCATAGCTCCGCCTCCTTCTCCTTTGACTGGATGTCAGCAGGGAGCAGGCGGCGTTGAGCGGGGGTGCGGTTGGGGGGAGCGGGAAGCTTGCCCACTTCCCCGGGGTGTCAGGAGTGCCAGGAGAGTAGACAAGTATGCCTATGGGACATCAGTGGTAACATCCTGCTAGGTGGACCCACCATATAAAGTTATGAAGGAGGGTTTGTTAACCAGTGATTGAGTTATTTTGTGTTATTTATTTGGCTGTTCTTTGCATCACCGCCATATCTTTATTTCGGTTTATCATCTTGACAATAAAATGTGACCTTTTTCATGATAGCCTTGGTTGTCTGTGATTATTTATTTTATATATTGTTTAAGATTTATAGGCTGACAGAAATGAGTCATGATAACTCATTGGCTATTATGGCATTTAATAGCTCATGAAAAAGTATGGGATAATATACTGTATGTCTATTTTTCAATTACATTTATAGTTATATAGACGGTTTAAGAAAGCTCCATCATCCCTTCTTAATCATCAGTCCATCACCCCTTCTTAATTTAAGTCATGTTAACAATCTACTATGAATAAGGTAGTTGGACCCTCATCTCTCTGATGTTCTCCTTTGTCTCTTATATATAGGTACTGAAAACTGAACCCCACATTCAAATTTGATCTAATTTTAGACAGACAAATATATTTAATAATCCTGCTGTGCCTTTATCAAGGGTGATAACATTCCTATCCCTCCACACACTGTTATTTCAACATATTCAACTTACCGGAACTGCATTCCATTGTGCCATTTGCTATGACGAACCCCTCCGGACAAGTGGAGTAACAACCTCCTTTGTGTAAGTAGAAACCATCATTACACTTTGTGCAAAACGTCTTGCTGAAGCAGTCCTCACAGTTATTCATTTTACATTCTAAAGAATAGAAAAATAGAGGTATTTTATTTGCATATCGTGTATATAAGAGCATTATGTGGAGATTTAGTAAACCTTCTGAAGAGAAAATATGTATAAGCTTTTCATTTTATAGATTGTGCTAAATAAATGATAGTTAGACACAAAATTGGCTGCTATGGACATTGGACAACTTCTCCATTTTTTTATTTCGATGGTTTGATACATCTCCCCCTAATGGGGGTACTCCATTGATGACGGATCCTTTCCAACGGAAAGGATCCAACATTTCAGTATTCAATTAGCGGCCAAATCCGACAGGATTTGGCTTTTCTCGACAATATCAATCCGACTTTTTTAATGTTGGATTGACATTGTCGGAAACGGAGCTAAAACTTGTTGGATTTGGCTGCAAATCTGGCAAAACACGTGGATCCACGGCTAATCCGCCGATCCACGTGTTTTCAGACGAGTCGGAATTGCCGACCTGTCGGAAAAACGGCAGCCCAATTGAATAGGTCGGTACAGTATCCGACCTAAAAAAGTCAGAAACTGCTGTCTTTCTGACAAAACGGCAGTACCGACTTGAATTGAATACCCCCTTAAGTATCCTATACTGTAGATTCTAATGCCATGACACATAAATAACATTACTAGTGTGATACAGTTAGGGGAAGATGTACTAAGCCTCAGAAAGTGATAAGTGGAGAGAGAAACAGTACCAGCCATTCAGTGCCTAACTGCCATGTTTCAGGCTGTGTTTAAAAAAATTACAGTTATGAGTTGATTGGCTGGTAGTTTATCTCTCTCCACTTTATTACTTTCTAAGGCTTAACACATCTCCCCCATAGTGTGGTACTATTGTAAATAAATGTTTCTGAACAACTTTTATCCCATGACAATAAAATAAACAGTTAAAATGCTGATTTAAAAACATGACTAAAAGCACAGAATCAATGAAGAACGAGCTATGCATCTAGTAATATTTGCTGTATGGCATATGCAAACCAATAAATGACATGTTTTTGAAACTGCAAAACTCTCTTATAATAAATAACCTAAGAGTTCTGGGGCATTATATGAAGATACCTCTATGTGATCAAGGAACTCTAAGAGGACACCTAACTGCATTTTAATCTATATAAGTGACATTATAAATACTGTCGTGATTAAATAAAATCTATTCTATAATAAATTGTTACATTAGTTTCCACTACTGCATTACAAAGTTTGATCAATTAGCCACACCCCAATATTTACACTATGGGCCTAATTCAGCATGGATCGCAAAAGCAAAATCTTTAATGAGCAAAACCATGTGCACTGCAGGTGGGGCAGATATAACATGTGCAGACAGAGTTTGGGTGTTTTTTGTTTTTGTTTCTGTGCAGGGTAAATACTGGCTGCTTAATTTTGACACTGCAATTTATGCTGCATTCAGATCGCAAATGCCGGATCCTACCCGGTAAGAGAAACGTGTACTTACCGGGTGGGATCCGGCATTTGCGCTCCGTTGCTGGCTTTCCGACCGGGCAATATACCGGGTCGGTTGCCATAGCAGCGGAGGGCGCAGCAGCAGCAGGGGCGGGGGTGGAGGCGGCGCCGGGAGATGAGCTCATCTCCTGCGCCGCCTCTGCCTATGCTGTGAATGGGAGCCGTGTCGCATCGGAACGGCTCCCATTCACACTGCGCCTGACCCGGTAATCAACCCGGTAATAACCCTTCTTTTTTACCGGGTTGAATTACCGGGTCAGGCGACCCGCTAATTCACCAAAGGACCTTTCACATCGCACACGGACCCGTTTCGACACGGCAATATGCCGTGTCGATACCGGGTTTTTAGTGCGATGTGAAAGGGGTATGAGAAATCAGTTTGAACACACCCCACATGCTGAATCAGGCCCTATGTTAGGTAACTGAGTATGTTCGAAACAAGATTTTCATAGATTTTGAAATACTGAAGATAGATTCTGGACATCTGGTGACCTTCTGATCTAGTGTAGCCTAACATATTACCTCCAGCGGTCTTTGGTACGATGCTTAGGGATCGGTTTATTAATAATTGCAGTATCCCTACCCAAATGAACTTTCCATTTTGCTGCATATTGCAGCGATATGGAATATTAACGTATGTGTTTTTTAAATCCATAGACATGAGCTAAAGACTTGGAAAGGATACTGCAAAGCCTTTCCAGCTTTGCAGGTACCAATGGAGTGGTACAGGATGATGCCATTTTGCTATCAACGGTGGATTTTGAACAAAAACCACAGTCTCCATAGCAAGCCATGGAGTTCAGTACATTATGAAAATAGTGGGACTGTAAGTGAATTCAGTCATTTTTTTTCAGCATCCCTCTTCTTGAAAAGAGGAAGAAGTGATAACTCCTTTCTCCAGCAAAGCATATAGGGAAAAGGGTCATCAGTGCTTCACAAACAGACTCCTTAGTGCTGGCACCAATGACACTGTGGAGCCAAGCGCTCTCACTCACCATTTTACATCAATATTCCCTTTAAGGCAGCAAGTGGTTTCATTATTTATTATTCATGAATCTACTGTTGCAAACAGAAACCACAGCATCACGTGACACCCCCCCCCCCCCCCACACACACACACACACACACACACACCAGCTGCTTATTTGACAGCGCATTGGGTCCTTTGTTCACATACTGGTGGTTTCTTAGGGTTGTGAACTCACTGGAGAGAAACCGCTAGAGAATAAAAATATAATGAGTATAATTACAAATCTAGATTGTATGTGGTATGTTGGTTGACTTACTCATACACTTGTTAATTTCCCGATTACGATCGCCATAGTATCCTGAAGGACAGGATAGTAAGCAGACCCCAGTCTGTCGAATATCATTTCTTTCCAAAAGGATAAAAAGCTTTGGTAAGCACTTGATGCATCCATTAAACTCAGAACAAGCCTCACATCCTTTAGCGCAGCCTAGGCTCACCTCTGTACTTCCTGTATGTAGATAGAGTTTAGGAGAAAATCACTTTGTAACAGAAATGTAGGTTCATTGAAAATAATGTAAGCAAAATCACATCCAACAATAACTGAATATTATTTTTATCTACGATAGTTTCACATTTTTTAAACAATTTTAATTTGCAGTGATTTGATATATTGAAAGTGATAAACCAGTGATAAGTGCAAGGTGATAAACGCACCAGCCAATCAGCTCCAATATGCAAATTGACATATAGGAGCTGACTGACTGGTGCGTTTATCAGCTTGCACTTATCACTGCTTTATCACTTCCTTATGCCTTCTTCAGGTTAATACATCTACCCAGAGCTGGCCCTAACCAATATGATGCCCTAGGCAAGATTTTGGCTGGTGCCCCCTAGCACCGCCGCTAGTTCTGCAGGAGATGCCTGGCATGAGTCAGCTGGCAGCTCTGCTAACGTCGGGAGCCTTTTGTTTATGAAAATGCATCATATTATTTGCATTACTATGTGGCTAGGATGCACAAGCAGCTTCTGCTGATTAAAATGATATGTTGCATGCCTATATTCTGTGTGCGACTGTGGCTGTATCTGCATACGAAATGCTATGTTACAGTGATTTCCATGAATACACTGCAACATAGCATTTCGTATGCAGATACATCCGCAGTCACACACAGAATATAGGCATGCCACATATCATTTTAATCAGCAGAAGCTGCTGGTGCCCCTAAGCATACCAAATGCCCTAGGCATTTGCCTAGTTTGCCTATGCCTAAGGCCGGCTCTGCATCTACCCCACTGAATATAAACATTTCCCAGCTCTTTTGCTCACAGAAGCCTGTTCATAAGCCTGCAGGGGGTTATGCAATGAGGCTATTATGGATTGCACCTCATGGAATTACTTGGGGGAGTGTTTCATGTTATTGTTGGGGTTATGGGCAGTGTGTGGGCCAACAGGGTTGTAGTTTATGTGAAGTTGAGTGTTTGAAGTTTTTAATTGTTACGTCTTGCAGTGGATTAGCCTCTTTACAATTTATCTTCCCACCTTCTTCCATTTTTGGTTTCTGTGTGCTTATTGGGGTCTTTGTCTGGCAGAATGAATAGCTGGGCAGTGGCATAATGGTGTATTAATTTGGTACGATCTTCGTCCAATAAGGGCTTGGGTGATACTACCCTGCTGGAGGTCAGCCACATCGCCAGTCAAGGTGGAGCACACACTTATCATTGTATAAAGGAGATGTGGGAAACCTGATAATAAGCACCTTTGGGAGGGCTGTTTATTCCCCTCACCTTGGCCCCAACTTCATGAGGTAGTGGCATTGGTTAGAGGGTGACGGCTATTACCTCTCCTTTTTTAACTCCACCTTTGACATGTGATATTTGCATTGACTCATTGCTTTGTCACTTCTGGTTCTAATCAACCTATTCTTTGCCACAAGAGTTAGCATTGTTAGCAATAATGATTACCTTCTTTGCCATTATTTTAGTGATGCGGTCATGCTGACGCTGGGATCCAGAGCGATCAAACGCCTGACAGTCGGCATGCCGACTAACAGGCAGTATTCCCACTCGTGGGTATCCACGACACCCATAGAGTGGAAATAGAACCTGTGGCGAGTGCAGCGAGCCGCCAAGCCTGCAAGGGGCTCTGTTGCACCCCCCCCCCAGCTGGCATTCTGCGGTCGGGATCCTGGGGTCGGTATGCTTACCTCCAGGATCCCCACCGCCGGTCTCACAGCCCAAACCTGTTATTTTAAAGTTAAATTTAAGATAGTAAAGGTTAATTGGTTTAGACAACAGAAGCCTAAAACCATCATTAACAGATAATCGCTTACGCAAACCAACCATGTGAATGGGAAAGCTTAGCAAACCACTGTGTCAAGCACAATATTATACTTTTCTGTTTTCTGTCTCAAGTTGCAGGTATTTGATCTTATCCAAGATGTGGCCAGGACCATACCTCCCAACATCGGGACAGGGGGCATAGCCACATTGGGGAGGGTTCATGTTTCTTTAACTGAGGACTCCATGCACACTAGGCTGCCCCTATTCTTTGTCCAATACCATGACTTTCAATCTTTAACTACTACACATATCAGTGGTACAAGCGCACAGTACCCATTCACTGCTGCTCTGTAATGCAAAGCAGCAAGAGAAATACAGTAGATATCTCCCCAACTGTACAGAGATCAGGACCATACAGTCCCAGTCAAGACAGCAGGACAGATCCCTCAAATAGTGAGGTATGCCATAACTATATCATTATTTGGTCTTTGCCATATTTGCATGAAACACTGCACTTGTAGCTAATTGTCACTGTGATGTGAAGTAAAGAAGATAAACCTGCACTGTACACATGAGTTTAATAAAATTCCTAAAACATGTAAATGGAATGTTGATATTTTATGCTACAGTAATTCAGTTTCATGTACTCGCTTCTTCAGGACAACAGTGCTTCTGCATATTAAGGAAAAAGCTGAACAGGTGTTTTTCTGCTTTTATGACATGCAAATAATACAATATTAAAGTCCCTTCTATAGCTTCACAGTCAAATGCTGTTTTAATCTTAAACTTCGAAAAACAATACATTGTAGAATGATTTCAGCTATAAAGTTTCTGATTACCCATAACAATCTGGATTGTAGCCAGCACCAACTCCTTGCTAAGCATACAAGATGAAATGTCAGTCAGACCAACATTTTGTCTGACATCATGAACCCATCAGATATCATGGCCATACACTGAGAAATCTCTCACAGTGTATGACCACACAATACAGGTGGAGCTGCACACATTTAGTGCGGCTCCATCGCAGACGTGCACTCCTGGCAGGACTAGGCGACCCGGCGCCTAGCCCCGCTACGGGAGTGCACAGAGACGCTTCCATTACCGTGAATGGGGCGCGTGCGCATCACGGATATGCGCATGGCCCAGACGCTGCGATGCGCATGCCTAGGTGGGTGTGCCCAGGCACAGACGGAGCCACGATTAGCGTGGCTCCATCTGTATCTGTGCTCCTTTCCTGGGGAGGAGATAGTTCCCTATTTCTCCGCTGTGAAGGAAAAGGGGTAATGTCTGCCGATCGGCTGTTGCAGCGCATACAGGGGGTAATTCTGAGTTGATCGCAGCTTCAAGTTTGTTAGCAATTAGGCAAAACCATGTGCACTGCAGGGGGGACAGATATAACATGTGCAGAGAGAGAGAGATTTGGGTGTGGTGTGTTCAATCTGCAATCTAAATTGCAGTGTAAAAATAAAGCAGCCAGTATTTACCCTGCACAGAAACAATATAACCCACCCAAATCTAACTCTCTCTGCAAATGTTATATCTGCCCCCCCTGCAGTGCACATGGTTTTGCCCAACTGCTAAAAAATTTCCTGCTGCGATCAACTTGGAATTACCCCCACAGAGCCTGATTCAGATGTGGGCTCAAAGCCGATATTAACACAGTGGAGCAATTATTGGCTGACTGTGCATGCTTTGTTAACGCAATGAGCACGCAGCAAGTGATTGACACCAGGAGGCCATTTTGTCAGAGGTAACGGCAAGCGGTGGCAAAAACAAGTGTATTGTGCCTGTTTGCAGAGCATGCCTGCCTACATCTGTAAACTTGTACTCAGAAAGCGTTTCAGTTCCTGCAGCCAGTCTGCATGACAATAGAGTCACTCAGTTGATCCCTTATCTGTGACCACCGCTGTGTGTGTGTACACAGTTACTGATATTAACAAGGCCACCGGTGGGCATCTCAATACATTTACAGGCAGCAGCACCATTAGCATGTTTTCGCACATGAACTGCGTACGGAATTACAGTTGCGATTGCATTAGTGTCCGCACATGAATCAGGCCCACACTACCAAATGCAGCTGCCCAATTAATGGATCTATTGGACATGCTGCACGACTGATAGGTTGTGGCAATACACTGTTCAGTTATCGGCCCAATCAGAAGTTTAAATGGGGTTAGTTGAACATGTCACAAGGTATAGTTGCCAGATGTCCATCACTTACTTGGACATTCTCATTGTTTGACTATTCATCCTGATGATATCACTATTTAATTTCTTGTAGGCTGGTCATGTATAGAAATCCCCTTTTGTTGTTCTATCGTATGCCTGACATACGCCTCTATTTGTATTCTGGCTGCTGTGTAAGGTGAGATTTATTAAAGAGGGTTTAAAATGCAAGGGAGATGTATTATGGTCATATCCAGTTGTAATTTCTTGTCAGCAAGTCTAGCATCTTACAGTACATCTGCATAAACCATTCTTGTGCATGGATTCAGTTTCTGAACAGCGGCTTATTGTTGGAAATTGCTAGCAGATGTTTTTGATTGGACCAGACTTAGTTGTGCATGTCTCATATCCATATGCATAGTTGCCAACATTGTAAAACAATTTTCAGGGTCACTTTGCTGTTAAGATGTTGCATCTAACCACATTGATGTTGACAATATTTTTTTTGTAAAGGCTCCAATTCAATAAATAATCACTTCTATAGCTCAGAGAATAAGAAAGGCTACACTGCACTGTCAATATTAAACACTAGGGACATTTTCATAGAAGAGCATTTCAATATATAATGTGTAATGTTCATGGCAGATAAAATCAATCTATCATTTTCAAACACATCTAGTCAGTAACTAAGTTGCAACCACAATTTTGCAGCCAAGCACAATGGTGCACGCAGGGGAGTGTGGGAAGGTGGTTTCATGGAAACAGAGACAGATGTACCTAGGTCTCTGCACTGACTTCCAACATCGGAGCTGCAGTGTAAGGCTGTTCATAGTTCCTCATAGAGAGAGAGTGCTCTGATAGGCAGAGCTCTTTCAGCATTGCATAGGAGGAGATGACTGTGGAAGAGCTATGTCCTGTTATGCAATGTACATACAGTAGAAAGTTGACAGCTTCATAGCAGTATACGTATGCATATATAGGGTTCCATATACAGTATGTGCATCACATACAATATACACCCATCACCCATAAAATTAAAACCACCTGTCTAATATTGTGTAGGTTCCCCTTGTGCCGCCAAAGCAGATCTGACACATGGAGGTGTTGTCCACCACAAAACCTCTGAAGGTGTTCTGTGGTATATGGCACCAAGAAGTTAGCAGCAGATCCTTTAAGTCCTGTAAATTTTGAGGTGGGGCCTCCATGGCTTGGGCTTTTTTGTTTACCATATCAAACATATTGGATTGACATCTGGGGAATTTGAAGGCGAAGTCAATACCTTGAACTTTTTGTCATGTTCCTCAAACCATGGTTGAACAATTTTTCAGTGTGGCAGGGACCATTTTCCTGCTGAAAGAGGCCACTGCCAACAGGGAACACCATTGCCATGAAGGGCTTTGCTTGGTCTGAAACAAAGTTTAAATAGATGGTACTGTATGTATAAAAGTAAAAGTATATATGTGTATCATCTGGAAAAAACATACTGGTTATACTTTGACTATGCAAACATGTGTCATGGATGGATTGACTATGAAAATATGTATGTAATTCATACTTGCCTACTCTCCGCGAAGCTGCTCGAGACTCATGATTTCTGTGGTAGTCTTACGCAGCCCGTAGAGAGTAGGGTGGTCCCCCGCATCCTGCCCGCTTCCTAGTGGTGTAATAAACACCCGTGATCGCGGGGCTGCAGTAAGGGGGTGGGACTAAATGACTGGCATTGCATCATGTAGCTTCGTCCCTCATCAGTTTTGCTAATATATGGAGTTATTGAGGTCGAATCGTTAAGTGATGTGACCGCAATAACCCTGTTTGCGCTCACCACTGCACTGCGCTTATGCGGTCCAGCCAATGTGATAGCATTAAAGAAATGGTGGTGGGCTGTCTGCCTTCTAAACCCCTTTAGAAGAAGGCAAATTTATATTAGCGTTGGTAAGAGAAAATTATACTTTCTAAGTGCTTGTTGGCTGGCTTATGTTGATGGCATAAAACAAACTTTTGGAAGCATCAGTTAAAAAATATGTTACTATAATTATGCTTTTTATTTTCCTATTTAAATAGTTTTTGTTTTGTAACCTGGATTATGGGCCTAATTCAGACCTGACCGTAGATGTGTGAAGAAACGCACATCTACAATCAAAATCTTTGCCCAACACAGGGCAAATCCGCCCCCGCATGCCGTGTCCCCCATCCTCCCCCCGTACAACTGCCGAGTGGCTCTCTGCCTACAGAGCCTAGCTGCCAAGGCAGATGGCTAACTACCATGTTTAGGGTGACAGCAGCTACGTGTGATGCGCCATGGCCCACCCCACAAACGGTCTGGACACGCCTGTGTTGTTTAGACTGCACCCCCCAAACACTGCCGCAATGCCGCCGACACGCCCCGCAACCGTATCTGCCTGTCAATCAGGCAGAGGTGATCGCACAAGTGAGATGTCATTGCATCTCACTGTGTGCGCACACGCAGTGCGGCGGCTGCTGCGCATGCACACACTTCACTGGGCTTCAGCCTGCGTACGTATTAGGCCCTATGTTTTATCTGTTTCAAAAACATGCAGTCAGGGCCGGTGCAAGATTTCTTAACATCCTAGGCAAAACTTCAGGCTGCTGCTCCGCTGCCCCAAACCACACACCAGTACCCACTTTCCAGCCCCTCAGGTGAAAGTGTGGAGGTAACATCTTAGAAGTTCAACAGCCGTCACCTGCATTGAGTTTAACAAGGATGCATCTCTCGGAGTTATCCTTAATATTGTCATAAGCAGACTGCCCCCAGATCCTGGCACCCTAGGCAGCTGCGTAAAGCTGCCTGATGGTAGAGCTGACTCTGCATGCAATGTACATAAAATAATTTGCTTAATGATGTAATTCTTAAAATGTACCACATATGCCAAAAAAACAAAAAAAAAAAACAAAGAGAAAAGCATAGTTGCCACCATGTCAAAATGGTCTCTAGTAATACTTTGTTTAAATGAGTATAAAACATCATGCACAAATTAAATGTCACAACCGGAAAGATTAAGCTTATTGGATAGCTTGTTAATACCAATATAGGGTAAATTTCAGGAACAGAAGCTTATAACAGTGATTTTTCTAGAGCAGTGGTTCCTAAACTTGGTCCTCAAGGAGCACTAAAAGTGCAGATTTTACAGACATCCATGGCTTAGCACAAACTGACTGAGGTATTAATGAAGTCACCTGTGGCCAAGCATGGATACGATTAAACACTGTACTGTCAGTGCTCTTTGAGGGCCGAGTTTGGGAACCACTGTTCAAGAGGGTTTGGTCTATTATGTTGACATTCACAAAGTTGACATTCATTAGGTCCACGTGTGAATGTCTACATGGTTGTAATATTGTCATTGAACATATTAACGTGTTCATAATGTCAACATTATTCAGCATGTCGACAGTGATGTAATGTTGACAATCTGATTAGTGTCATTTTATAACTTTGTAACACTAAGGGTAACCCTACCTTCTAACAGTAAACTTAGTCCTAACCTTTACCCTAACTCCAAGCCTAACGGTAACCCTAACTTCTAACAGTAAGCTTAGTCCTAACCCTAACTCCAAGACTAACTGTAACCCTAACTTCTAACAGTAAGCTTAGTCCTAACCCTAACTCCAAGACTAACCGTAACCCTAACTTCTAACAGCAAGCTTAGTCCTAACCCTAACTCCAAGACTAACCGTAACCCTAACTTCTAACAGTAAACTTAGTCATAACCCTAACCCTAACTCCAAGCCTAACGGTAACCCTAACTTTTAACAGTAAACTTAGTCCTAACCCTAACCCTAACTCCAAGCCTAACGGTAACCCTAACTTCTAACAGTAAACTTAGTCCTAACTCTAACCCTAACTCCAAGACTAACCGTAACCCTAACTTCTAACAGTAAGCTTAGTCCTCCTAACCCTAACCCTAACTCCAAGCCTAACCGTAACCCTAACTTCTAACAGTAAGCTTAGTCCTAACCCTAACCCTAACTCCAAGACGAACCATAACCCAACCCTAACTTCTTTCAGTAAGCTTAGTCCTAACCCTAACTCCAAGACTAACCGTAACCCTAACTTCTAACAGTAAGCTTAGTCCTAACCCTAACTCCAAGCCTAACCATAACCCTAATGGAAATCTGATGTTGATAGGTGCTTACTTTAATGATGTGCACATTTTGACCATGCTGACATCACCAATGTAACCCTTTTGCTATTGATAATGTGAATGTGGATATTAATAATGATTGGTGACATTCTGACGGTAGACCCTACTGGAAATTAGGGACAGTTAGCCACTATGGAAATGTTAAGTTTTGACAACATAAAGGAAAAAAATAAGTAAAGGAAATACATAAAGTAGTAATAAACTCTATAAAGTTATAATACAGATTACCGAACTGCTAAGGATGAAACAGCATGCTAATGGCACAGGGCAAGGCTGGTCAGCATGTATGGCACCACCCTGCGATGCTACCACAATTCAATTGCGATCGCAGAGGACGACCCCCTGCTGCATACGCAACCAGGCTGTGTATGCAGGCGCACTGTCGCCATGTTTCCAATCGCAGGAAACACAGGTGATGTCATCGGGCCACCATGAATATGGCCGTGACACACCTGCATTTCCTGCTCCACTCCTCCCAATTCTGCGTCACTGCCCCTGAATGCCCAGTGCCTTTCAATCATAATGTGATTTTCACCTGTCTGTGACTAACTCTGAAGAACCCCTTAAGTCTTACTGCATAGCAGACCCATAAAAAACCTTTGCGGTATAGATATCTTCTGTTGTGCCATAATGTTAAATCCAGGGGACCCTAAATATTTGCAGTTACCCCCACTACCTTTAAAATTTGTATTTTTAGGGGATACCTCATAAATATTAATTGATTAATTGGCCATACATGCCAACTCTCCGTGAATGTCAGGGAGGCTACATGAAATAGTGGTAATCTCCATGACTTCTTGAAGATTCTAGAAATCTACCTGAGACCTGGCTGGGTGAGAAAAACACATTGATGATGCCATCACACTTTCCTAGAGGAAATCTTGGGGAGAAAAATAAGGATGTGCGCTACAAGAAAATGGCTGCTGCTCTCCCTTACACTGATGGTTACATGAGTGGCTGTATTTTTACTGCTTTGGGGCTCATTTATAGATGGATGTAAGTAGTCAATTCTGTGGCATGCCTCTGTGTGGAGAGCATTACACACTTTCCTCTGTGCCCTGCTCATAGGTGTTGCTTTCGCATTCTCCCTGAAATGCTTTTTCAAAAGTAGGCAATCGGCCCCTAAGAGATTCATGAAATCATGACCTATAAATACTTGAAAGCTCACCTTCCACAATTACATTTAGAAGAATCATAGGAAAACAAACAGAACAGCAATCCATTTTTAATGTATGCTATTCTTAATACCCCCTAAAAATATCATTGTAATCAAATATCTGATAATAAATACTTGGATGTGTAAATCTTTAACTAGAAACCACCAATGAATGAAGGATTCAGACTTGGACTGAGCGTGATACCCAAAGCACAAATATATATCATATTCAGCAGTGTTAGTGTTTGTTATTATAAATAGCAATTTGCATTTTAAGTCTGTGGTGACAATGGTTTTGCAAAAATGCCTAACCCTTTCCATTCTAGGAGTGTTTAAATCTTATTTCTTAAAGGAACGTATGATTTTATTCTCATCCCGTAATAGCTTGTTATATCCTGTAAACAACCAAAGCAAATTACATCCATTTATTCCAGGGATCTTGGACATTATAATAGTACTTTTGGTTTGTGGTTACCGTGTTCTAAATACTGTTCTTTTCAAATTTTAATGGCCTTACAGAACATGTACATGTACAGTATATCATGCAACGAGACTCGTGCACTGTCACGTTATATTGCAGTCAGTAAGATGTTCACATTGGTAAATTTATAGTTAAATAATGGAAGGGGAAAGGGTTCATAGCTGTGTCCCTGCCCCCCCCCCCCCCCCCTGCATTTATATGGGAAATTCAATATGTTTTCAACTTCTATTGAATCCCTGTGGCACACCATTGCATTTAAATCAGTACCCCACAGAAACACAGACTGACAGAGCGCTCATACTGGGTACCAAGGGATGCAGATAATGTACCGGCTGTCGGGATCCCAGCAGTCGGGAGACCGATGCCAGAATCCCAACAGCTGGCGAAATGACGCCGGTCGGAATCCTGACCAAAGCCCTGAGTTGCCCCTCGGGTGGTGGTCCACGCCACCACCACCTCACCCAAGGGGAAATATAATAGTGCAGCGACCTAAGCTCGCCACCGGGCCTGAAGCGTGAGTCCACAAGGGGACTCACTGCACTCACCACTGGGAATCCGGCTGTCAGGATTCTGGCGTCGGTCTCCTGACCGCTGGTATTACATAACGGACCCCGTACCAGGGTTCAGGGCTGCCATCAGAAATTATGGGGCCCGGGACTGACAAAATCGAAAGGGCCCCTCCCCCCCAAAAAATTCTGCCTTAATGCTCTACCCCTATGTGATATCATACATTGTGACGTTACATATAGGTGAAGTGTTGCAGACCTACAGGAATTGTTTACAGAGAGCGTCTTGTTTTAAGAAGTCCTCCTTGCGCATCAGACTTCTGTTGCTTCACAGACTGGTGCAGCTCTACAGGTATTGGCAGAAGGAACTAGGGTTGGGCCCCCTCTCTGTATTAAAGAACAGAATATATTTAGCACTAGTCAGAAAATGGGTTTTACATGGTCCTTAATACCCCTTTTCCACTAGCTCTTAGAAACACGAGTAGATGCGCGGGGGCGTGCATTTACCCGTGTTTTGCCCTAGTGGAAAAGGGTTCCCCGGCAAATTCCCAGATCAAGTGATCCGGGAATCCTACCCGGGTAGCTAGCCGGGTTGAACACGTGTTCAAACCGGCTAGCTGTCTAGTGTGAACGGGTGCCGTGTCGAGGCGACACGGGAGCCGTGTCGAGGCGACACGGCTCCCGTTCACAGTGTATAGGGAGGGTGCCGCGTCAGTAGTAGCGTCACCAACCCGGAAATATGCTGGGTTGGTGAGCGCTTTTCAAAAGGGGCTGTAGCACGGGTCGCAGCCGTGTCAGGCGACACGTCTGCGACCCGTGCTTTTAATGGAAAAGGGGTATTAGTCACCAGAGAAAAGGCAGAATGGTCTGTATTGTTCACAAAGATAACAGAGAATAGTATTTGTATTGTCCACTATCATCTAGTGAATATGATTCGTATTGACCACAATCCACAGACAATGGTATATAAAAGTTTATTGTTCACTAGCCACAAGAAAATTAGCTCTCTTGTTCAAGTCACCAGAGAATGGGCTTTAATTGTCAACTAGCCACCACAAAATGTGGGTCTGTGCAAGACATCTGTGAGACCTGTGGGCCTCGGTACTAGGGAGAGTCACCAATCATATGGCAGTGATGTGCGGTGAGGTGAGGCAGGTGAGGCAGAGGCTTTCCTGTCATACTAATGTATACGTCAGAGTTTTGACTATATAAGTATCTGAAAAATAAAAAGAATATATTAGAAATATCTTCTATGTATTATTCTAATAATTTTTATAGCCAAAATTCTGGTGTAAAAAGTCTATAACAGGTGGGGCAGTGCCTCCCCTGCCTAACTTTTCCGCACATCTCTGATCAAAACTCACTCAATTTCCAGCAGTATATACTGCTGCACTTGTGTATAATGCCAACATGGGCACATATATTGTGTGTAAATCTGGCTCTGGTACTAGGCAGTGCCTCCTCAGCCATTTACTTCACTGCACATCCCTGATGTGTGGTTATAGTTGGGGATATCCTCTTTAAATGCTGCAGCACCCACTGAAGGCGTGTCTTGGGGTGTGTGGCTTCAGCTTCTCACCCCCTGCCCCTGGACAGGCTGGAGCATGGGCACTTTCTGCCCACTTCCGCTTTCAGTACTGCTGGGTGTGTGTTATCCACTAGTAACCGTACAATGCTCGTACTATCAATTAGCCCCCATTTTTATTACTCTGAAATTCAATCACATTTAGTAAAAAAATGCCAACATTCTCTTATTTTGCACAAAGGGGTGGTTCCATGATAGGGAAAGCCAAGACAATTGACTTAAGAACATATCAGAGCAACAGATGAAATAAAACCCCTAATGGATAATAATACACTAGAAAACATTTTAAATATACATTATTATGTTGGCTGTTTCTAATACGTACAGTATGCCTATGCATTGTATTTTATTGTAAAAATCATTTCACAAAAAATCAAGATACTCTGGGCCTAATTCAAGGTTGATTGCAAAAGCAATATATTCCGCTAATGGGCAAAACCAGGTGGGGCAGATGTAACATGTGCAGAGAGAGTTAGATTTGGGTGGGTTATATTGTTTCTGTGCAGGGTAAATACTGGCTGCTTTATTTTTACAATGCAATTTAGATTTCAGTTTGAATATACCCCACCCAAATCTACAGTGCATACGGAAAGTATTCACAGCGCTTCAATTTTTACACATTTTGTTATGTTACAGCCTTATTCCAAAATGGAATAAATAATTTTTTTCCCCTCAAAATTCTACACACAATACCCCATAATGATAACGTGAAAAAAGTTTTTTTTTAGATATTTGCAAATGTATTAAAAATAAAAACTAAGAAATCACATGTACAAAAGTATTCACAGCCTTTGTCAGGAAGCTCAAAATTGAGCTCAGGTGCGTGCATCCATGTCTGAGCACAAACCAAGCATAAAGTCAAAGGAATTGTCTGTAGACCTCTGAGGCAGGATTGTCTCGAGGCAAAAATCTGGGGAAGGGTACAGAAAAATATCTGCTGCTTTTAAGGTCCCAATGAGCACAGTGGCCTCCATCATCCATAAATGGAAGAAGTTCGGAACCGCGAGGACTTTTCCGAGAGCTGGCCGTCCTAGTCACTCTGTTAGAGCTTCAGCATTCCTTTGTGGAGAGAGGAGAAACGTCCAGAAGGACAACCATCTCTGCAGCAATCCACCAATCAGCCCTGTATGGTAGAATGGCCAGACGGAAACCACTCCTTAGTAAAAAGCTCATGGCAGCCCGCCTAGAGTTTGCCAAAATTCACCTGAAGGACTCTCAGACCATGAGAAACAAAATTTTCTGGTCTGATGAGACAAAGATTGAACTCTTTGGTGTGAATGCCAGGCGTCGTGTTTGGAGGAAACTAGGCACCGCTTATCACAAGGCCAATACCATCCTTACAGTGAAGCATGGTGGTGGCAGCATCATGGTGTGGGTATGTTTTTCAGCAGGAACTGGGAGACTAGTCAGGATAGATGGAAAGATGAATGCAGCAATGTACAGAGACATCCTGGATGAAAACCTGCTCCAGAGTGCTCATGACTTCAGACTGGGCCAACGGTTCATCTTTCAGCAGGACAACGACACTAACCACACAGCCAAGATATCAAAGGAGTGGCTTCAGGACAACTCTGTGAATGTCCTTGAGTGGCCCAGCCAGAGCCGAGACTTGAATCTGATTGAACGTCTCTGGAGAGATCTGAAAATGGCTGTGCACCGACGCTTTCCATCCAACCTGATGGAGTTTGAGATGTACTGCAAAGAGGAATAGGCTATACTGCCCAAAGATAGGTGTGCCAAGCTTGTGGCATCATATTCAAGAATACTTGAGGCTGTAATTGCTGCCAAAAGTGCATCAACAACATATTGAGCAAAGGCTGTGAAATACAAGTACATGTGATTTCTTCATTTTTAATTTTTTATTAATTTGCAATAATCTAAAAAATACTTTTTTTCTCGTTGTCAATATAGTGTATTGTGTGTAGAGTTTTGAGGGAAAAAATTAATTTATTCCATTTTGGAATAAGGCTGTAACATAACAAAATGTGGAAAAAGTGAAGTGCTGTGAATACTTTCTGGATGCACTGTAACTTACTCTGCACATGTTATATCTGCCCCACCTGCAGTGCACATGGTTTTGCCCATTAGAGGAAGTTTTTCTTTAGCGATCAACCGTGAATTAGGTCTTCTATGTCAGTGCTGTTAAAAAGCTTGTTTGAACTCACATGTATGCCGCAATCCCCAATTTTCATCATTAAGCGGATAAGGCTACAGCTAAACTGCTTTCAAGCTCTTACACTTTAATGACAATGAAACCCTTTGTAACCAATCACTAACATCACAAAAGACAAATACTGATTCGTACAAAGTTGTAAATATTTGATGGAAAAGATGAGCTCATGTCCTTGCAGAGAAAGCATGTAAGTGACATATGATCAGGAGAAGTAAATAATTAATCTTTGTTGTACCTTCTGCAAAACACCATGCCCTGGCTCTTTCTACAATTACAAATGATCTTCACTGAGCCCCTGAGAGGGAATAATTATCCACACTCCTTATAAAGTGGCTTTAACTGACCTTTTCCCCATACATAAAGGGATCTATCGTTACTTTCCAAATAAGAATGATACTGAGTAATATAAATCTTATTCTCAAATAATGTCAATGTTTATGGTGAAATTGGCAGCAAAATAAAAAAAATCACTGCTCCTGAATTTGCCATATTTGTTGTGTCTTTTGTATAGAAACTGCAGCTAATCTAGTGTGGACAGCACCATCTGCTTTCCTGTGCCATCGGCGGTGGCAAATTCAGCAAAGACCAAGGTGTCCATGTATCAAGCAGTGATCAGTTTTTTTCTCCATTTTCGCAAATCAAGGGTCATCTCTGCATCTACATAAAAAGTAGTCTTGTTGAGAACAGAGCACAGCCTAACTTTGGGGATCCGAGTCGGGTCTTCCCTTGAGTATGGAACTCGGATTTAAAAACAGAATAACTGTTTTTGGATTGCATGTAAGTCCCTGCCTCATGATTTCAGGTGATATTTCAATCAGGAGAGTGTATGGTGAAATGGGCAAAACTGACTGGAAATGGCTGAAAAATAATGTTACTAGTGGAAACCCGTCGAAATTGATGGTTAGTTTTTTCTTTAAAGAATAAACTCATGTCAAGCAACACATGGCACATTTACATGGTTAGACCTTTATTTTCATACCTTTGGCGGTAGAGCAAATGTTTATATTGCTCATGCACGTTTCTCCTGTAGACTTTACATGGGAACATTGCTGCTCAGCAATGTCCGAAACTTCACCCCAATCTAATTTTTCACTTCGACTGGCACATTTACATAATAAGACCTTTATTTTCATACCTCAACCATATTTTTATGTTCAGCCGTTCTCTCAAAATAGGTCTCGCAGTAAAAAACCTTATAGAATGAGATATAGAACCATTGATGATTGATAATAATACTATAGGAACAAATACAGGGCCTAATTCAGACCTGATCGTAGCAGCAAATTTGTTCTCTAATGGGAAACACCATGTGCACTGCAGGGGGAGGGAGGGGGGGAGATCTAACATGTGCAGAGAGAGTTAGATTTGGGTGGATTATAATGTTTCTGTGCAGGGTAAATAAATACTGTCTGCTTTGTTTTCACACTGCAATTTAGATTTCAGTTTGAAAACAACCCCACCCAAATGTAACTCTCTGCACATGTTATATCTGCCCCACCTGCAGTGGACATGGTTTTGCCCATTAGAGAACAAATGTGCTGCTGCGATCAGGACAGAATTAGGCCCACAGGCCCAAATTACATGAATTTACCATTCCCCCCAGATTTTTATTGATTTTTAAAGAAACACAGATCCAAAACCAAACCCAAAACTGAACCCAAAACACTTTAAGATTTTTACAAAACCAAAACACAACATTGATTTAAAACCAGACCAAACCAAAACATGGGGTCTGCACACATCTCTAATTAAAAGGCCGTAATCAGAGATTTTGCCAGTGGTGCCTTTGTTTTCTCCTAATAAACACTTGATACAGCCAGCTATGGTGGTGAAGCGTGCAGGAAACTCATCAAGCAATGACAATCATAACGGCATGTGATAGTGAATGCTACCTTAGCACATTCTTTATGGTATGTTCACGCATGTGCAGTTTGTTAAGGGTGCATGTTGCATATTTTTTGTGTATATATAATGGAAAATTATACAGCACTTTACTGATTAGTTAAACATTTAAGTTTTGCCACATAGTGCTGGCTTGAATTTCCCAATTAGCGATGGTCCAAGAATGCAGCAATGGAGTCCAACGCAAAGAATATGGAGTCCTTTTGTCCACAGATGTTTTGCTAGAGCTCCCAGACAGCAAAGCCTGACTGTGTGAACTCCCAGGACATGGATCACAAGGCACACTGACCAGAGGAGGGTCATCTGATGCGTTTCGCTGTCTTATGGCAGCCTTGATAAAGCTATATAATGCAGGGGATCTGTGCTGCAACCAGTAATTGAATCAAGTCACATTACATGCCCATACACACACCCATAGGCGTTTCTATCACACGTGCCCCTGGGTCCAAGGGGGGCCCACATTGCACACATTGCACCCATATTTTAGTACTCACCTCTCCAGAGTCCAGCGCCGGGCACTGCAGCCACAGCTGTAGCACAAAAAATCCCTTCCAAAATGGCCACTGTGCATGTGCACTTTGAATTTTGTCTCCGGAACATGGCGAGCGCCATGTTTCCGGAGACCTGTGCATGCGCAATAGGCTCTGATACAATGTTGGAGCCTACGGCATTGTGGAGAGGAGGGGGCCCACCCAGAGTCTGCACACGGGCCTCCTCCTTGCTTAAGACGCCCCTGCAGAATCCAGAATCCATCCGATTGGCAGAGATGGCTTCACATGGCCAGCCACAACACATGCTCACTCATGAGGTGCTGCAGTTGGCCATGGCAGCATCACATGGGTAATCCCCACCAGATAGACTAGTCACATGGCAGCATTCTGATTGGCTGCAGAGTCTTCACATGACACAGCCACATACCAAGAAGCCGTACAATACACGGCTGCGGGAGAAATCAGTAGCTCCTTAAAGAAGGCTTGCAAAGCTGAAATGTATCAGAGACACTACCCACCTGACACACCACCGCAGACAGTGCCGTTTCTTGCGGCGGGCGAGCCGTGCAACCGCACGGGGCGCCTGCCGCGGCACTTTGCGGATCCCTGATTCCCCCCTCCTCCCTCTTCCCGAGTACTCCTGCTCGGGAGGCGGAGTTTCGTGGAATGACGCGGTTGCGTCGTGACATCACGATGCAACCGCGTCATTCCGCGAAACTCCACCCCCTGAGCAGGAGTACCCGGGAAGAGGAGGGGGAGCCAAGCTGGAAAGAGGAGGTGTCGGCGCGAGGAAGGAGAGGTGGCCCGCCCAGAGGAGCGGGAAGAGCCTCTTGATATGTAAGTTTTATATCTCTCTCCCTCCGCCCCTCCCTTCCTCTCCCCCCCCCCCACTTGACACTTGCCTGCGGTACTGTATAGAATGGGGACACTTGCCTGCCGTAATGTGTAAAATGGGGACACTTGCCTGCCATAATATGTAAAATGGGGACACTTGCCTGCCGTAATATGTAAAATGGGGACACTTGCCTGCCGTAATGTGTAAAATGGGGACACCTGCCTGCTGTACTGTGTAAAATGGGGACACTTGCCTGCCGTAATGTGTAAAATGGGGACACTTGCCTGCCTAATGTGTAAAATGGGGACACTTGCCTGCCGTAATGTGTAAAATGGGGACACTTGCCTGCCGTAATGTGTAAAATGGGGACACTTGCCTGCTGTAATGTGTAAAATGGGGACACTTTCCTGCCGTAATGTGTAAAATGGGGACACCCTTGGGGTCACCTCTTCAAAAAAAAACATCTCTCTGTCCACAAGTGGCAGTGAGGCTACCCCCAGTTGAAAGACAACACTTCTGACAGATGAGAAGTGGGAGTACTTACTGTAAGGGATGGAACAGAAGGCACAGCATACCAACTGTCCATCTACCAGTAGGGCTATTTCCAGTTTCCCTACAGTGCAGAGCACTACTACTGTTCTTGAACTGTATTGCATCCAGTACATACTCCCTTAAGCACTGGTCCAGAACTGCATTAATCCCCTTTTCCCCCACCCCATAGCCCATATACCTACACACACAGCCTTTTCAACAAAAATACAACATCCCCTCTCATTTGCACCCACACTAAAGAGTTAGCGCTCATACCATTCTCTTTATATGCTTATGTTGCCAGTAGGCACAGGTACTCCTACAGTACTGAGCCAGCCAGCCCCCACCTGAGTGGATGATACTTCACTCCACCAAACCCAAGAAGTGCAGTTTATCACCCCCTCTAATGACTAGACAGTCCTATATGGCCCCTAAAAATAAATGTGCCATTATATAAAATATGTGGAAATTAATGTTTATGCATGTGTAATGAGCCCATTATTAAAAATGAATAGACCTACTTGTTATTAATGATTCATGGCTAATAATTTTATAGTGATAAGATAAGGTGCCACTATCACATTACTTTCAGGCTTAGAACCTGGTTTACTTAATGCACATGTATTAATGTAGCCTCTAGGCTACAACGGCTATAGGGCCTAAGTCAGCATGAGTTGTAGTTGTGCAACTGTTCGCACAGCTACAACTAATTACACTAACATGTAGGGGTTCACCCAGCACAGGGCAGGGCCACCCCGCATGTCGGATTCTCCCTCCCCACTAACATGTGAAGCATCGAAGCGCTCACATGATGAGGGTAGACCCCGGCCTACGCAGCCCAACTGCGTAGGCAGACGCCCATGCCCACCCCACAAACTGCTCCCCCCAAACGGTGCATTGACGCCCAACCACTGCCCTCCGCCAGGACTTAGGGCCTAATTCAGACCTGATCGTAGCCATGCAAAATTTTGCACGGCTGCGATCAGTTACTCAGACATGCGGGGGGACGCCTTATCCCCCCTCCCACAAGTACAAAAGCATCACACAGCGGCGATGCTTTTGTACTTGACGAGTAGCTCCCTACCTGCACAGCTCCTGTGCACTAGCATCGAGCTACCCATCGCTGCCTGGGTTGCAGCGGCTGCGTGTAACGTCACGAAGCCACCGCGGCCCGCTTCCTGCGCGATCCGGGAATGCCTGCATTGCTCGGACTGCACCCCCAAAACGGAGGCCAAACGCAGCTGGCCCGCCCCTTCCCGCCAAGCGACCACCTCTTTCTGTCAATCAGGCAGACGCGATCGCTGGGTTGAGATGGCCTTCGGCTGTCTGGCATGCTGCGCTGGCGCATGTGCAGTTCAGACCTGATTGGCAGCTGTGAGAGAATGCACAGCAGCGATCAGGTCTGAGTTAGGCCCTTAGACTGCGTTCTTAAGAAATCGTCAAATATTGATTTCTGCACAAAAGCGATCTATGCTGAATTAGGCCCATAGTCTTATAAAGATGGTGTTAGCTAATCAGGCAAATAGGATTTTATGACAGTCTATCGCAGCAGTGGTGTAAGTTTATACTAGGAGATCAGAGGTGAGATAGTTGTTGGTGGCCCCACTCCGCCTCTACACACATTCACTACCAACACCCCATCCCAGCAGCACCCAGAAACTCACTCTCTCCAGGGGTTCTGAGATGGTGGTGGTGGTTGTGGGGGTACTAATCACCTGGGATCGGGCTTGTTAGATGGGTCCAGTCCTGGTCATCTGCTATGGAGGTTATGGTCTCCCTGTGCGGGTACCTGTGCCCCCTGAACAGCTGCTGGTGTGAGGGGACTTTAGGATGGGGGTGGGAGTGTGCACTAAAAAGGAAGTCTCTCCGCATAGGTACCAGCTGCTGTGGATGGGGCCCTGCTTCCTGTAGATCATCACATTCACCCTCCCATCTCCAGATTCATTTTCACCACCCAGAATCACCCTAACAGGGAGAGGGAGTACTGCGGCACATTCTCCCTGGACTCCCTGCTTATTCCTGCTCTTGGCGCATAAAACAGACCCTGGAGCAATGGAGAAGATCATGGTGCCCTCTTCAGGGCAGGAGCTTGGAAGCGACTGCCTTCCATTGTCTCCTGTATTTACACCCATGTATTGCAGTCCCCACAGCATTTGGCAGCAATTGTTAAGAGACTGTCATCTGCAGATATCTCCAGAAAATATTTTCAGAGATTTGAATGCAATTTCTAGGTTTATAAATAGGCACCTAAGTTTGCAGAGAGCAAGGCAACAGTATAAAGGAATGTCTAACATAGGTTTTCCTCTTTACCAGACACAATAAAGCAAATTAAATGGTTGACGCTAAAGCGATATTCATTGATATGTTTGGTATAAGTACTGTTTGCAGAACATGGAAAAGTCATAAACAATCCAGACTGATTATTATGCCACTGTAAAGGGAAAGATATGCAATAAAAATCTGGAAACTTATTCAAAATTGTATGAAACATTTTAAAGACTTTTTAAATTATTTACTATCTCATGTGATGTTTACATTTTAGAATACAGTAAATTATAGTTGATTTTGATGACAATAAACATAACTCACAAAAGTGATATTATCTACTGTATGTATTATTTTCTAAGTACAGTATGTGTAATTAATGGACTTGCAATTAATACAGTAAAAGGCTAAATCAACATTAAACAAAGTTCATTCAATAATGTTTTTAAATGTTAGAACTCTTGATAACTTTTATTATTTATACCAACGTGCTAAATTACCATTACATTAAACTATACCATACTATACTATACTATAATATACTAAGCATCAGTTATGTAAGCACTCGCATATTTAATTTCATTGACAATTATGAGTATGTAGTTAAAGTGACCTGTTGCCTAGACACCAACATGGTAATTTTCTGGGCAGACTAAACTAGTGCCATCAGTGATGACAATAGCACTTAGTGGTTTTTTATCAAAGGGGCAAAAACTGGCATTTCCACTGGATTAAGAACTCTCCATATTTAACATTACCAACAGGATGTGGGGGCCATCTCTTTATGTATTGCCAGCAGTACCCATCGCAAGGGGTCTCATGTTATAGCATCCCCATGCAAAGTTCATTAATTCAAGCTGAATCATGAGCACAAAGTACATTTCCAAGCTTTATTTAAGACCTAGAGAAAAAAAAGATGAAAGATATCTCTTTTTTAAAGCATTTGTCATCTACTAACTATGAAACTGCATGTTTCCTTGACCGTGAGTTAATCATTGATTAATTATACAAACTGGAGATCCCCACAATGACATCACAGACATAAATAGAACAAGGCATATAACTGTTTCATTAAATACCGGTTTCAATGACATATCTATAATGGGTGCACTGTGTGCAGTGCACACGGGCCCCCAGGGGCCACATGGGGACCACGCCGTACATGCTATACCAATTTCTTCTATACTTCCCTCTCCAGAGTCCCGTGACGGCAGCATCAATGCTGCAAAATCACAGGGAAAATGGCATGGTCTTTTTTCCCCTGCATTTTGCATATATGTAGTAGGGAAATCACCAGGAAAATGGTCACCACACCATTTTCCCAGCGACCTGTGCTTCTTCTAGTAGATTCTAGCACAGCACTAGAATCTACTACGCACACCGCTGCCGACTAAAGAGGATGGGGCCCTGACAGACACTGCACACGGGGCAATAAAATATATTGCTTAAATTAAACTTCTGCACATCATAAGGCAACCTTAACTACAGGCCAGAATAACAATGGGGTGGATGGAGCTACAGCACCAAGCTGCCACATAAAAATAGACCCATCATAATGACAGCACAGTCGACTATAAATATTAATTGTTACATTTCTAAATTTTTCACAAAATGATGCAATTTATTGTTTATGTATTTATGGAGACATTGGGGCTGATGGTGTAGATGGTGTAGACACCCATGTGGCACTGACCACACCCACACTGCAGTGGTCACACTTCCAACCCTTCTCAGTATAGGCCCTTGAACATTTTCAGCCCCAGGCCCATGTAGCCCTTACTCTGTCCCTGCTTAACTAGTACTGTCCCATAATCTAAGTTAAGATGTAATTAAGTTTTACGTATCACACTGGAGGTAATGACACCCGAGTTTGGCAGCAGCACGGGATGCCGGTCGAGCTCTGAGCTTTTTTTTTTAAGTGGCAATCATGTACAAGGCATGGTTTTGGCCGCTGAACTTGGGCGTCATTACATCTGGCTATGAATCTTTTAATATGGATCTGTTTCCAAGGAGTACTGTTTGTTATAATATACACCATACACTGCCGTAATAGGGCTTTTCTGCTCCCTATGTTGACCACTCCCCACAAGCCCATGAATGTCATGACATCATGTGGAGGGGGTGCAACCAGCAGCACCGTTAATTACAGCACTGACCGGAGCATCCGCGGGATGCTCTGTGGGTGCTGTAAGAGTTGTGGTGCTGTAACAGTGGGACTGTTGCAGCAAATCTGGATGTAGGGTGCTGTTCCAGGAACACTGCTGGGCAGATACAGGGGGGGTGAGGAGCATGATAAGTGGCATAAGGCTCTACGCATTGTGCCCCCTAGTTACGGCACTGACACCACCTAATTTTTGGGAGTCAGGTTCAAATGATACATACAGTACTGTACTGTACTGATTTGTCCACACAATTTACTAACGTTTGAATTTGGGCATTCCAGGGATTTGGCATTCTGTTTCCATTCGATTTCCATTTGATTTGGGTTGAATAAATTTACTAAAGACCAAATTGAATGTCAAATCATTTATTTTGCCAAGTTCAACTCACATCCCAATAGAAATCAAATTTCTGAAAAACACTGTTTTCCCAAAGCCCAACATAAAATCCCCTAATTTCTAAATTTCGATTTGAAATCAAGCCCTAAATCGAACTCCAAATCGAACCTTAAATCCCCAAAATGTTTAGAATGATGTTAGACATTTTGGCTTCTAAACCCATTCTAATGTTAGGAAATTGATAGTGATGACTTTTTAAGTAGCCAAAAGCATGTAGGGCAGTGAGGAAGTCATAATAATGGATGTCCAAGGTTATGGTATGTTGTGCACCTACCTGCACAATGCAAATCACCACCTGACTGCGATAACCCTGGAGGATCAATCAGAGCACCATCAGCAGCTTAATGAGTTGAATAGTGCACATATTTATACTTATAGTCATTATACTTATTCCATTAATGTGCAATAGATAGCGCCAGAGCACAATATTGGGCAATTTGGCTGGAAAATATATCGAAATGTAAAATCATAACTGTTGTAACTGGCTATCCTGATTCAACCCATAATGCCTACATCCTCAGCAATTCATCCCTTTATTGTTGTGTAAGATACCAGTATGTGCTTATAAAGCAGCTAATAGTAATTGATACTATATTGTTGTAATTTGTTCCCCTACCACCAAAAAAAGTCATTTAGGCTATGGCTGTTACTCTTGGCTTCTGACTCCATTGTGAAATCCACATACTCCTGCTGAGCATAAGTATAAAGAGGCACATATAGCCACTTTGTGTTTTTTTTAAATAAAGTAAAATTCGGAAGGCATATTATTATATGATTTGGCAAAAATATGCGATATTGTGATCTGCTTGCGCACTAAATAAACCATTCCCCCAAGATTATGCAATAAACAAGGAGAAACTGACTATGGACTTCCTTCAATAAGGATTGCAAATTCTGCTTATTAGCAGGATTTGCAATCCTTTTAAACGCATGCTGGGGGCCGCCCATCGCAGGGCAAGGTGGCCCAACATGCTACCTGCCGCCTCCCCCCTAGGACCACACTTAAATTGCGGTCGCACCGCAAATTCAGTGTGATCGCAGAAAGTAGGGAAGCCTGCTGCCGGCGACGTCTGGCTGCGACAGCAGGTGGCACGCCACCATGTTTGTGATTGCAGCGGCTGCATGTGACCTCACGCATCCGCTCCAATAATGCCCATGCTACACCCCTCGTTCACACCGCCATGCCTCCATTTCCCCATTGCCGCCCTCGCAACGCTCTATCTCCGCCTTGGAAACGGAGCATTGTCGTTCCCTTCCCGCCCCGCAAATGCCTCAGCCTCATTGACAGACAGAGGCGTTCACATTTACTGCGGTGCCCTGCTCATGCGCCTGCACTGCCTTTGTCATTTTTGCGGTTGGATAGCGTTTTGCGATCCAACCTGAATAGGACCCAATGTGTGCACAGAAAGTGGAAAGCAGGCAGGAAGGCAGATTAGGGCTAAGATTATTGTCAACTATTTCAGCTGTAAGTATTCAAAAAAAAATATATCACTTAGGTTTTCATGCATAAAGCAGTGTAAAGAGAGAGCTTCCCCTTTAATTAGTGTGCATGTGATACATTTGGACCAATAGGAAGCAATGAAGAAGTTCTGTTCAATTTTGCATTAAATTTTGCTGGCTTTGAGGTTCAATTTGGTAAGGGATTTCATAAATTCAACTCTAAATCCCTTCCCAAAATCGATCAACATCAAATTCGATTTGATTATCGAATGCAAAATCGTTTTTTAGTAAATAAAGAGCATTTTAAAAAATTTAGAAACTCAAAAGGAATTGGTTTTGCAGCTTTATAAAGTGCTTTTCAAAATCAAATTTTAGTAAATATACCCCATGGTATGACTTAGATGTCCTGCCAATAGTAGAAGTTCACTTTCGTACCTCTTTCTTAATTTAGCATCTGTGTTAAATCATAGCTGCATCCAAAGTTGCTTTTAGTGTATTGGGTACCTAGGATTAGTATTTTTTATGCCGTTGGAATAAATTTGTATATTATTAGGGAAAACACTGTGTGTGTGGTTGGATGCATGGTGCAGCTATCCATATCATTCCTAGGTGTTTTGTCTTTTTCCCTAGGTCTGCATCCAAGTTGCACACTGCTGCCACATGCTATGCAAATGCAATGTTCAGAGTTCTCATGTCTTGTACTTTTGTCATATTAGAGATGCCGACAAGATGCAAATTTGGTACAGATCTATGTGGCAGGACGCATCGCATGGCAGTTTAGTCACATTATCTCTGGTGCGATTTGCTGATATGTCTATGTGGACACATCTGTAGTATTACAAGTGGGATTATTACCTGTACATGCAATAGACTTTGTATACACAACTATGAGCAAAGTGTGGGTGATTCAGAAATGGTGCACACACAGAGAGCTTCTGATCTCAGACGGCTCTCTGTCACCGAGTATAGGCCTGGTGTAATGCAAACTGATAATGGGGATGGCTACTTTCACAAGCATATGTAAGGAGGTGGTTTTAATGCGTGCAACTCTTAATTAGCTACAGTATAATATCTTTTCTCCGATATTTAATGTTCCCCTCAAGCATTATTTGAGGCGAAATGAAAGAGAGGTACAAGGGACATTCTTGTACCAAGATAGATAGACTCTTCCACGGTAGACATGCCCACATCAAAAGCAAATCTTGGCTAAAATGATGGTTGGAACCTCCAAATGTAGTTTTATGTTGGGAAAGCTGTAATCATTCATGTGAAGACATCAATACTATTTCCTATTGTTAACATCAGGAAACAAATACAGAATACAGTAGCTAAAATGTTGTGTTTGATGGTTGTGTACTTTTTCAATCCCTGAAACATTACTGCAGATGGAACAGACTTAATTGCACACCCTGTACAATGACCTCACACGTATCAAAATAATAGATGGTCTGGGTATTTATTTAAATGGCACACTGCAGAACACATATGCTTTTTAAACTTGAGTAATGTTGCATAAAATCTTGACAAAGCACAGCTTTTCCATGCTTTAGTTAATACACAATGTAATACAATACGCAACAAAAGAGACATCTTACCAAAAAGTCATAATAATATAATAAAAATAATAATAATAATAATTCAGAGAGCTTAGTCAGTCTGTTTGTGTTTCCTTTTCTGATCTGATGATTATCCAAACAAATAGCTGGATAATTCCAGGGTAATGCTCACTTCATTGCATCCCTTAGACAAGCACTTCCTGCAGATTACACAGCATCATGCACATGCCAGCATCCAGGGTTTGCAAAATATACAAGCAATGGGCCAAGTGGGCAGCAATCCCAGCAATATTATCACAGGGCAATGAGCAGGGCAGCCATTTACTGTTTTTGTTAGTATATACTGTCATTGTCAACTTATTATCACTATTATTATTATTACTATTACTACCAATTACTTATATAGTGCCAGCATATTACACTGCACTTTATAACTGGGAACACAACTGTAATAGAACAGTAATAAAATAAGACTGTGTAATAACAGAGAGACAAAGAGGCAATAAGGCCTTGCTCGCAAGTGTACAATCTATTGGAATAACTACAAATTAAACTTTATATACCATGGCTTGCAAAAGGTTTCAACCCTCTAAACCAGGCCTTACCAACCTCAGTTCTTAATGCACACTAAAAGAGCAGGTTTTAGTGATAGCCAGGCTTCAGCACAGATGGTTAATGCACACTAAAAGAGCAGGTTTTAGTGATAGCCAGGCTTCAGCACAGATGGTTAAATTAAAATACCTGAGGTACTAATTAAGTCAACTGTCGTCATGAATGGATATCACTAAAACCTGGACTGTTAACATGCCTTTAGGACCATGGTTGGAAATGCCTGCTCTTACAAGTCAGCAGTTGACTTCTTTCTTAGACAAGGCCGTCCCTCAACTTCATTGTCAGGTCAAGAAGGAAACTTGTGAGGAAAGCCACAGAGAGTCAACTTATCACTTTGAAATGAGCTACAGAGTTCAGTGGCTGAGACTGAAGTAAAGGTGCACATTTCAACCATAAGAGGTCTGCATACAACAAAGCACAGTAGTCTGCCTAAAAACATTAGAACAACCCTACTAAAATGAGGGATAATGTTTTGTAATTTTACAAGGTAAAAATTATACTACTTCTACAATGGTCAAATCCAGGCCAATCTCAAGATAATTGATAATCTGTCACACTATTTGAAAATTACAGTACACAAGCATCATCCAACCAGGATGTAGTTGGCATCCTGATAGACAGCATGCTGCCAGACAGAAGCCAGGTGCTGGTATCCCGACACCTGTCAGAATGCTAACTCTGGAATACGAGCAGCCAGAATCCCGAACTTCAATATTCTGGGGAGGGTTAGGGTTAGGCTGTGGAGGGAGGGTTAGAGTTAGGCACTAGGGGGAGGGTTAGGGTTAGGCTGGAGGGAGGGGGGGCATGGTTATGCTGCGGGAAGGGAGGATTGGGTTCAGGCTGTGGGAAGAGAGGGTTAGAAGTAGGGTAAGGGTTAGGGTTAGTTTGGCACCTATTAGAGGCAGTTGGGTTGCCTGTGTCGGTATTCTGATCACTGGCCTCCTGACTGCCGGTATCCCATACATAACCCATCCAAACCAACTTGAAATACCTGGAGCAAATCTACAAGGAAGAATGGGCAAACAGATTTAAAGCTGTTACTAATGCAAAAGGTGGTTCTACCAAGTACTAGTCTACAGTGGTTGAATATTTGTGCAAGTATCATTTTTCAGTTCTTTATCAGTTCCTTCTTTCTATATTTTACATTAGCCGACATATTATGAGTTTGACAATGTACTTTAAGAGCCAAGTGGTTTGCAATAAAAAATGGTCTGATATATTCTCTGTCATTTCAGCAGTTTTCTGCTGCTAGGTTTGTTCAGTTGCTTCTAAAACTGAAAACCATGTAAATATCTCTCTTGTAACATTTCAACATTTATTTTACCACAAATAAGTATTTTTCAGTTCAGCAGTGCCTTTTGTTTATATATAAAGCATGATCTGTACATACAGTGCATTGCTGGATGGCTTTTCCAATACTCTTACAGTGTGTTTTCCCCGGTTATTGGACTCAGGGTCAACAGTGTCTAGGAGTACACACATTAGGTTGACACCTATTGGCCGACAGTGACTAGGTCGACATGGAAAAGGTCGACATACGTTTAAAAAAAATGTTGGTGTCGTTTTCTTCGTGAAGTGATGGGGAACCCCAATTACTGCACCGTGTCCCCTCGCCATGCTTTGGGCAAGGTGCCTCACTCTGCTACCGCTGCGCTCGGCACAGGGTACCGTTCCCAATTGTAGTCCACGTGGATCGTAAAGTATGAAAAAGTTAAAAAAATGAAAAAACAAATGTGAAAAACTCATGTTGACATTTTTCCACGTCGACCTAATGGCCGTGTCGACCTATTTCACATGTCGACCTAATGTGTGTCGACCAATAGGTGTCAACCGAATGTGTGTCGACCTAGACAGTGTCGACCTAGAGTCCGGATACCATTTTCCCCACACCAGACACAAATAATATGTTGAGATTTTTTTATCAGACACCTATTGCTTTTTAGTGATCCTATCTGTCCACAGGAAATCAATAAACAGAATTAGCCATCAGCAATACAACATCACACAGTTATTTGGAATAAATAGTTCATGAACAATACACAACAAAATAACATGTATTCTTTACACTGGAAATGGATGAAGTGCAGATTATAAGTAAGAGGTAGACATATATGTTAATTGAATTAGAAATATACCCTCAGTTCCACCACAAATGATGTGCACATTAATAAATGCTAATATAATTGTGTATAAACATAATCAGATGGTGTTCTGAATGCTTATTACATGCTCAGAGCCTCATTGGAAAGTGTATGACTGTACTGCTTTATATATAGACCTGCCTGTGTAGTGTTGATGGTTTAGGGCAGACATCTGTCAGTGACGTATGGGTGTTGTACTTACTTCTCTTGTGTCTCCTCCCCTTCACAACCTTGCTGCTGTCTGCAATATCCATCAAGATCAAGACAAGCACAGTGAACAGTCCAAACTGCATAGTAACTCTCCAGCACTGAGTGCATGCAAAGCCAGCTGATTGGAGGGAGTCTCTGCCACCCTTGTGGTTGTTTCAGTATATGCTGGGTCTGATCACAAATACAAGTCTGTACATGCCTGGTACAGGACCATCTCTGTAAACCATATCATCAGCTGTATAAAATTCAGGTGGCTGGTGACATGATTCTTCTGACATCCTGAGCTTGGACAGAGTCCCACTGGGGTTGGTGCTGAATGTGCTACATGGATTAAAGTCTACAGAGAGTCTTCTAGGGCTACCTGAATAGGAGAAAACATAGACACATTGTTACAGTACTAAAGTGCTATTCTTTTGAACAGAGGCTAAACTTCTATTAAAATCAATATTTACAAAAACTTTTGTGTTGGCATAAAAAGTTTCATGTCATTAGACTTTAGCATCCTTGAATGCCATTTAAGAACATGGATAAGTTGCACACTCTGATTCATCCTAAACAGAACTTTTTGCTTAGGTTGGGGCTTTACTCACATATTGTACCACAGAGTAATGGATGGTGCTACTATAATAAGACACTGTGGAATACATAGGCAAACGCAGGGGGGGGGGGGGGGGGGTTACTGGTTGCCCGGAAACCCCCCTCCTTTTCGCAAGCAGATCAAATTATGAGCACAATAGCAATAGTATGTAATATGATTATTAGAGCTGCCACCACAACATACCCATTGGCAGCAGTTTCTTCTACCAAGTTTGCTGTGTGTCTGGCTCTGAGCCATCAATCAGTGCACTGGACCAGAGAGTAGCTCCCAGCAAGAAGAGACAGGAGTCTTACCATGAGGTGGAAGAATGTGTGATTACAAAGTGCATTTCTGTCTCCTACTGGTTCTATAGTTTCTATATTTATTTAATTGTTTATCTTGGTGTTTAACCTTTTACTGACCACTTATTGCATTTATATTAGTTAAATATGTTTAATACAGCCTAAACTATAGACCATCTATAGTGTTAAATATTAATACTGTATTCCATACAGTATTCAGTGTACATTAATGTCTGGGGTCGGAACTAGGATCTTCTACCGCTCCCCCAGACTCCCATGCTTGCTCCAATTTTCCACAGGGATATTGTGGATTGCATTTTGAAACCCCCCTCTGAAAATCCTGCGTTTGCTCCTGGAATAAGTAACAGTATTAATAAAAAAGGCATAACAGACGGGATGTATCTATAATGAGGACATGTAGCAGGTGTTAAGGGGGTAGCTATGTTTTAAAAATGATCATTTGTCTCTGGCAATAGACCCCTTTTGGTGGTATGTAATGCTGACTAATCTCGCAATGTTTGTTCTTTACACAAATACACATGTTTATGATAGTTTGTGTAAGGGAGTTATCATTTTGGCAGCCATCCAGGTCAGAGCCAAGCTAGATAAAAGAGCCATGCAATGTTGATCCTTGTACCACAGCACACAATTAGTATATACAATAGTCTAAGAACTAAAGGAAGACAAGCTCATTATAACCGCTGTACTCAATTAAATGGTTTTTACTTTAAAATCACACTGCCAAAACTAGAGATGTGTGTCAGAACATTTTTGCTGGATTTGGCCCTGACTTGTCATCCAGTTTTGGATTTGGATTTGCCAAACCGCAGTGACTGCTTTTGGATTTGGATTTGGTTTGCAATTGGATTTTTTTTCAAACATTGACAAAAAACCCAAAAACTAAAATCACATAATTTGGCCCTTTTTGGTTCCTAGTGTATTATTAACCTCAATAACATTCATTTCCAGACATGTCCATGTCCAGTCAATTTTGACCACCTCACAGCACACAATATTGTTTTCACCGGTTCCGGTATGAATGGTCGACCATGTTATGGTCGACAGTCATTAGGTCGACCACTATTGGTCGACATTGACATGGTCGACATGGACACATGGTCGACACATGAAAATTGACGACACATAAAAGGTCGACATGAAAAGGTCGACATGAGTTTTTTTTACTTTTTTTGGTGTCGTTTTTTGTGTAAAGTGACTGGGAACCCCAATTAGTGCACCGCATCCCCTCGCATGGCTCGCTTCGCTCGCCATGCTTCGGGCATGGTGCCTTCGCTCCGCTACCGCTTCGCTCGGCACACTTTACCGTTCCAATCGTAGTCCATGTAGATCGTAAAGTATGGAAAAGTTCCCCAAAAGAAAAAAAGTAAAAAAACTCATGTCGACCTTTTCATGTGTCGACCTTTCACGTGTCGACTATTTTCACGTGTCGACCATGTGTCGATGTCGACCATGTCAATGTCGACCAATAGTGGTCGACCTAATGACTGTCGACCATAACATGGTCGACCATGTAAACGGATACCGTTTTCACCATATTGGCCAAAGGCTGCAGTGAGCTGGTTGGTTACTAGGGGGTAAATTTACTAAGATGGGACTTCTATTTAAGATGGGATGTTGCCCATAGCAACCAATCTGATTCTACTTCTCATTTATCTAGCACCTTCTAGAAGATAATACCTGGAATTTGACGGGTTGCTATGGGTAACATCCCATCTTAAATAGAACTCCCATCTTAGTAAATTTACCCCTAAACGACAGAGCAGCGGCACAAACACACGGCAGTTTTTAGCACATCTAAGAAACATTGCCACACAGCAGTGGCAGTAATGAAAAGTGGAACATGACTGGTGGCAGCAGCTGCAGTGCTAGTGTTTAGTTCCTCTTCTCTAAACTGATCGTTATCCATTTTTCAGTTTGCAGATCACTGCGTGGAGTCACTGGGATTATAGTTGCATGTGAACAAAGCGCACAGTCACTTAAACAGCACAGCCAGTACAGCAGAGTATAGCACAGCATACAGCAGTGTGCCACCTGTACACAGTCACTTATACAGTACAGCCAGTACAGCAGAGTGCAGCGTGCCCCCTATACACAGTCACTTATACAGCACAGCCAGTACAGCAGAGTATAGCACAGCATACAACAGCGTGCCCCTATATACAGGCACTTATACAGTACAGCCAGTCCCACAGGAATCCGACGCCAGGAGAATGATGTGCGGCTTTGACGTGGGATCCGAGTCTGGCGGGAACACCCAAGCCGCGTCTCAGGAGGACTCAGATCCCCAGTTTTAGGAGCAGTCCGGATTACTTAGAATCAGGACAGCCCATCTCTAGTTAAACCCGTCCTTTCCCAATAATAGTACTTTGGTAGGACACCCACTGTGAGTGTTCTGGGACCCTGCATCATACAATGAATGGTGAGCATCCCTGTCTTGGAATGGAGGGTATTTAGTTTACAGTACAGCTTTAAGGATGTCCATACTTGAGCACAAGTGATTTAATAGGAACCTCAGTTAATTTGATTTAACCATCTGGACTCAAGCATGGATATCCTTATAACCTTTATTGTAATAGCCGAGATTGGGAAACTGTGAGCGAATGCATTATTTGTGTCTTACTTGCCTACTTCCTGTAATATAAGAGAGACTCAAAAACTTCAGGGTCCACTCCTGGCCTCCAGTGAGTATACTAGCCTCTCATACAGTATCTGCTCATTTCCCCAGTGGATTTGGTGCTATGGGGGCTTTGATTGGTCAGTGGTATATGTGCCTGTGGGGAAGAGGTTAGGTCCATGATGACACAATGGCGATTCACTGCATCATGTACCCAATACCCATACATATTTCTGTTAATTAAATACATTTTAATAATTGTCATGGATTTAACCCTGACTTTAGACATATTTCAGACTATTGATATATGTTACCCATTTTTTTCACGCTGCACCATAGAATAAAAAAAGACAGGAAGAATATTTTTAAGATCACATGCAAACCCAGTTCCCACTGTATAAATATGCACTGGCTTTACTAGGTTTCTAGATATCCAGAATTCAGTACAACAACCACAATCTTAACACTGGGGGTCATTCCGAGTTGAACGCTAGCTGCTGTTGTTCGCAGCACAGCGATCAGTGAAAAAACGGCTAATCTGTGCATGCGTATGCACCGCAATGCACACGCGCAACGTACGGGTACAAAGTCCTTTGTGGTTTTGCACAGGTTCTAGCGAAGCTTTCAGTTGCACGGCACAACGCAAGAAGATTGACATGAAGTGAGCATTTCTGGGTGTCAACTGACCGTTCTTAGGGAGGGCTTAGAAAAACACAGGCGTGTCGGGGAAAACGCAGGCGTGGCTGGGCGGGTGTGTGACGTCAAAAGCCGTCCTTCTGTCGTTAGAATCAACGCACACGAAGAGTAACTACAGGGCTGGTCTTGTTTTGCACAAAAAGATTTTGCAGGCGCTCTGCTGCACAAGCGTTCGCACTTCTGCAAAGCAAAAATACACTCCCCAGTGGGCGGCGGCAATGCGTTTGCACGGCTGTTAAAAACTGCTAGCGAGCAAACAACTCGGAAAGACCCCCTTTATGTAGATTCTATATGGAACAGTTTAAGTATAACAAGTAAATTGTGAGAAATCAGTTAATATTCTAATTAATAACAAAGCAAAAAATGGCACTTTGCAGGGCCTAGTAATGTATGATTAGACAGCATTTAATCACTTTGGTTTGCTGCAGGCAGCGCAAGAGACACATGTTGACACATTGATAACAAGGTATATATAGGGGGATTGAACTGTGGGAAAAGGGGGCAAATTGCTGTTGCCGCAGCGTTTAGAAGCCGCCAGCGGCAGCCTTATTCGCACCCTTTGCCCAGCCGATTCACACCCCTTTCTAACAAAAGTGCTCACCACCCTACTGGGTAGCGAACACTTTCGAGTGAGATTCCGCCACCGTAAAGTGTGACGGGTATCGAAGGAATTCGGCCGGGTGAACAAGTTGCTGGCAATTGATTCCCCCCCATAATGTTCTGCAAAATATAGGCCCTCATTCCGAGTTGATCGGTCGCAAGGCGATTTTAGCAGAGTTACACACGCTAAGCCGCCGCCTACTGGGAGTGAATCTTAGCTTCATAAAATTGCGACCGATGTATTCGCAATAATGCGATTACTAACTACTTAGCAGTTTCAGAGTAGCTCCAGACTTACTCTGCCTGTGCGATCATTTCAGTGCTTGTCGTTCCTGGTTGACGTCACAAACACACCCAGCGTTCGCCCAGGCACTCCCACCGTTTCCCCGGCCACTCCTGCGTTTTTTCCGGAAACGGTAGCGTTTTCAGCCACACGCCCCTGAAACGCCGTGTTTCCGCCCAGTAACACCCATTTCCTGTCAATCACATTACGTTCGCCGGAGCGAAGAAAAAGCCGTGAGTAAAAATACTTTCTTCATAGTAAAGTTACTTGGCGCAGTCGCAGTGCGAACATTGCGCATGCGTACTAAGCGGATTTTCACTGCGATGCGATGAAAAATACCGAGCGAACAACTCGGAATGAGGGCCATAGTTACAAATATTAACGAATGCAACATACTGTATGAAAAATGGAAAAATTTGTGAAAAGGTAAATAAAAATTGTAAAACATAAATTGTAAAACACATAAATAAATATTAATGTGGTTAGCCTATGATATATAACAAATGTAACATATTGTCATCTGCACATTTTTTTATTTAACCAGTAGATGTCACTTTAGGCCTGGCAATAATACAAGTTCTCTGTCATGGATTGCAGAGGAGTTTCAATGCCAACGGTGACTAGGTACAATCCAATATAAAGAGGTTTATCTGACAACTTGCTGATGAGATACATACTAGCGGGCGAGCCCATTAATAATAATAATAATAATAATAATAATAATAATAATAATAATAATCTGTTCACCAGGGCCCACAGTAAACTGAAAAAATGATATGTATATTATATAGCATCTTTTATACCATAAATACACAACACTATGTAACATGAATTTATAAGGCAAATGGTTTTCCCCATGTCTCCACTGTATCAAGTGTGTTTTAATAACCAACTTATATTTTGAGCCCACTGGTCGATGCTATAATAATGTGAAAGGCCTGACCCAGTTTGGGTGTGCTAATGAAATTAACAACACACTTTACTAAACCGAGTTGGGGAATTAGTTAGTTCAGACAGTCAAAGAAACTGATATCCAGGGAGAGTGGTATTGAACATTGGAGAGAGAGATAAAGTGGAAAGAGATAAAACACAGCCTGTAAAATGTTTTCAAACACAGCCTGTAAAATGAATGTTGGACGCTGATTGGTTATTAGTAGTACTTTATCTCTCTCCAAGGTTTGGAGAGTGTACTGTTGTGAAACTGTGCAGCTGTGCTGGGCAGGGGGCAGGGAGGGGAGGCACTCAGACAAGTGGATGCTGGCTGCCCTCTTTCCCGGGAAGCCGAGAGTGCCACATGATTTCCGGGAGCCTCCATAACTCAGTGTTAACACAAATCTCCAATGGTCTGCAATCTGCGCATGCAAAGATTCTGCTCTGTGCATGTGCTGATCTCGTTTTGTGATCTTGCTCATGGTGCCCTGGATACTACAGCCTGTCAGGGGCTGGGGGTGGGGTTTGGGGGGTGGGCGACGGAGGCATGTCAACCTGTTTTGTAGGCATTGTAAGGCCAGAGTCTTCATCTTCCAAAGCAGATTTACGGGCAGCAGTGGGATTTCATCGGAAATCCTGAGTAACCTGAGGGTTACTCAGATGTCCAATGGTTACACCCTGTGGCGGCTCCAGAGGTGAGGCTGCAGCGCAGTCTAAAACTAAAATAGGGGAGTCACACAAACTGTCACTCTAAACGCTGCCAAACAATCACCAGTCGGGACTCACTGGTAGTTGGTGTGGCTCCCCTATTTGAAATTTGGACTGCTGCCTCACCTTTAGAGCCACCACTGGTCATGCTGATGATCCAATGCCTCCTGTGGCTTTTGCATGTTTTAGCAGAGCTGCTGCGTGCTAACTGTGACCTGTGACTCTGAATCAGGCCTGTAGTTACCTGAAGTGTAAACCTTACTAGGTTTCTAAAGCATCCCTTATTCAGAAGTTCAAGTTATTTAAAACCTCATATGATTTATACATCACACACTGGTGCCCAGAGACGGATTGGCCATAGGGCTCACTAGGAAGATTCCTGGTGGGCTGACGAGTCTGTACGGCCTGATTTGTGTGTTGTCATGTGGCTCCACCCCCCACATGACAGGCAGCCCACCGCACTTAGGTGGTCATTCCGAGTTGTTCGCTCTCTGCCGTTTTTAGCAGAATTGCGATCAGGCTAAAAACCAGCAGTTCTGCGCAAGCGTATGGGCCGCAGGGCGCACGCGCTAAGTACTTTCACACAAAACTATGCAAGTTTACACAGGGCAGAGCGACGCTAATTCTGCTAAGCTAAGATACACTCCCAGAGGGAGGCGGCCTAGCTTTTGCACTGCTGCTAAAAGCAGCTAGCGAGCGAACAACTCGGAATGAGGGCCTCAGAACACTGCATTGCCCCCATTCATTCTGTTATTCCATCTCTGCAGTACATCTGCCATCCAGTGATGCTGCCATGGCAACACAGTATGTTATACCTCTTGTGCTGCCCATGTCAGGCCACTCCTACAAAGTTTTACAGGACCGCTTTTAGTTCCCAATCCACGATCTGGTCTCAGAAACAAGTGCAGCAAAAGATGCAAGGAAAGCTGCAATTGGGTACAATCAGGCCCTATGAGGAGTGATCCCGCCCCCATCAACCACCCCCTCATCAGACTGTGCCCCCATTGCGGCTGCTTCCAGAGTTTTCCCGGGCTGGTTTTCAATCGCAATCCGCCCCTACCGGTGCGCCTTTACCAGCACTATGTATTTTGGAAGATCATGATGGCAGCCCCAAACGCCAACAGTAGAGTTTTTATAGACAATACAAGAAATTTTGAAAAATTAGCGCTTCAAACAAAGGTGCAGCTAAAAAACACTAGGGTGGTTACCCTCACCCAAAAAGGATAGTTCACAAAATCTGGTATTAGTGATTTTGCGCACCACTGGGGAATATCAAACCAATAAACGTCTTTTAACAGGCAATGTCTTATCCAATCTCCAGAGAATTTTCACTACTGGATCAAGAAATGTCTCTATATTCCAAAAGACGTTTTTAATCCTCCTTCCTGGCGGTGTGTCTCAATTTGCACATACGTAGTCCACACTCATCCAAAAAATGAAAGAAAGGGTAATATAGTGAAGTTCATTTTAATCCATACACAGTGATTTTAAAAATGGTCAAAACACTTGACAATATAAATATCCACCACTAATAATACAGCATTCGTACCAGATAGTGTGGGGTGTCAATCGTGCCCACCCTAAAACAGCATAAGATATTCCACTACCCTCCCGGGTTAAATTGGGGTACCGGATCAGATGCTGGGCTGGATACTCCTGAGTCCCCTACACGAATACTGGCAGGCAGTCTGGTCACCAACGCGTTTCTGCTCCCCTTGGAGCCTTTTTCAAGGTGTGTGGTGCTATACGAATTAATGGGTTTATATACCCTAAAATCTCTCCTAATTGGTGTACTTTAGACTCCGCCTTTTTAGATTGCTGTTGGTGCTAAAAATTAAAGTGTCTTAAGTTCATAAATGTTTAAATATATTTTCTTCTTCATATTTAATTTCAAAATACAAATAAAATAAAGAACACACTATTTAATTCTCATAAAAGCCATTACTTCCGGGTATATAACCGGAAGTGACGTGGTTTATGTCTCATTTATTAGCATATCTATCCCTGTTTACACATCTCATCTTGTGGAACAATGCCCACATACTCCCTTTATCCAGGAGTATGCTAAAATTCTTAATAGTGCGTCCGCAACGTCCTAACAAAAGTCCATCCTGCCACTTCCGGCCCGTGGAACGCATAGATCGCTCTGCGCTCCACGGTTTCCGGAAGTGACGCAGCTACGCGCTCTACTCGTCATTTCCGTGGGTTGAAATTTGCTTGTTTACAATCCATGGAACGCATTGCGTTCCACGGTCTCTTCCTGTACATTTTATCTTTTCTGGTCCGTGGAGCGCATTTTTATCCACTGCGTTCCAGAGTACCAAAACAAGTTCTTATTAACTGGTGGTGTTTTATCCCATATATTCTTACACAAAATTTTTCATTGCAAACAAGGGACCGGCAGCACTATTTCATAATAACAACCTTTTAGGAAATGTTTTTTGTTTGAAAAACAATCCACATAATGACCCTAATTAAAATGTGAACAATTAAAATATCAATGTTACACAATAAATACTCTTAAAATACCTGAGCTTGTATTCCTAAAAAAACATTTTCTAAAAATCTTAATATCATACAATTTAAACATAGGAGGCAAAAGAGGAAAACATATATATATATATATATATATATATATAAAAGAGTGGGAGGTGACGGGATCCAAATGTGACATCATATGCCCCCAAGATCACAGAGAATTCCCCTTTCAAATACCATACAATAGAAAAGAGTGACAACTTCTAAAGATTAATAGGGAAGAAAAACAAAATACATGAGCTGAAACCAACCATATCTAAAAATAATTCTAAAAGGGCTATAAAAACCATTTTAATTCAAAGTCCAGGTTAAGAACTTTAGGCGCCAGACTGCCCATCTCGTATATCCATTTCATTTCAATCTGAGCTAGTCTTTCTTCCTGATTTTCCTTACGCCAATGACTTTGCACAGTATTAATACCTATTGCATATTTAATACCTGTGCATTTTTTGTTGTGAGTGTCTTTGAAATGATTTGATACCGAGTGTTTTTCAAAACCCTTTTCAATATTTCTTACGTGCTCTGCCCATCTATCCTTTAATGCCCTTGATGTGCGCCCAATGTACTGTAAACCACACCTACACTCGAACATCGCTATCCATAATAACGATACCCCCTCCCTTATCAGCAGGTTTTATGATAATATTGGTATTTTCTCCTAGGCTCTTTAATGCTTCTCTTTCTTTTTTGCTGATATTTTGAAATTTTTTATCCTTATATGTCATGTTTTCTAAATCTGCCGTCTTTGTTAAAGCTCTCAATGAAGCAACCTCTATTAAAAACTGGATTAAAAGTTGACTTTTGTTTAAACGGATCTCTAGCATTTGTAGTTTCACCTTTCTGTGTTAAGAAGTACTTTTTTAACGATATCTTACAAACAAATTTTTGAATATCCAAATAAGTCTCGAATTTATTCAACTTATTATCTGGAGCAAATTTAAGCCCCTTTTCCAGAACTCCTTGCTCTTCTTTTGTTAGAGGATGTTTACTCAGGTTGAAAATTTAAATTTTATCTATTTCCTGGTCTTCTTGTTCTTCCATCCCCGACGTCTTTTTAGAGATCCCTTTTCCCCGTTTTCCTCTTTTCTTAATATTTCTTCTGAAAAGTTAAACTAGAATCTTCTGGGATGCCTCCTGTTCCATCCTAAAAAATCCTGGTTGTTAAAAGCATTGTATCTGTTCTCCACTCTCACTGGATATTTTCCTCTTTCCTGTTCAAATGCCACTCATCTTTTACATAAAAAGTGTTCCTCGGTCTTGTTCTGTATCTATTTGGTCTCTCACTTCTATATGGTCCACGGATATCACTCCTATCTTGTCTAATTTGTGTTCCTCTAAACCTCTCTCTTTGAGGTGAATCGTATCTCTTTATTCCTTGTGATCTCCTTTGGTGATACCGAGGTTTCTTTGATTTTTTCCATGGAGATACTATATTACAATCACAAGGTGTGTCTTCCCTATATTTCCCATCTAAATTTTCCGTACTTTCTATAATATTCTCAATTACTTGGGATGCTTCTTCTTTCTCATTTTTATCTCTAATATATTTCCTTTTTTTCTTAAGATTACTTCTTTCTCTTTTCTTATAATCCGTCTTTCCATTTCATTCTCTATTCTTTCATACTCTTCTGATTTCCAATAAGGTGAGAGAATCTTAGTAAGATTCTCCACCTGATTTTCTATATCACTTAGATTGTTTTTTCTTTCCTGTATAATTAAATTCATAAGGGACAAAGAACATTCTTCCAAGATTTTATCCCATTTGAGGTAGAAGTCTTCGCTTTCATTATCAGAGGAGGGTTTTTTTTTTCTATTTTTAAACCTCTAGGGATTAATTTCTCAGATATGTATTTTTCTAGTGTGGTTGTCTCCCACCACACCCTACTTTCTTTAAGGAGAATGTACTCTAGTTTTTTCATTGTTATTTCTACTTCATCCCTGTTAATTTCATTTGTTTCCTCGTTAGTCTTACTATTAGTACCATTAATCTCAAAAACTAAATTTACAGTAGAGTTTTTACATTTACTGTACATTTGATTTAAATGAAATGTTTTACATTATACCACACACAATTAAAATGGCAGTTTGGTAAGGCAAAACTAACCTAACTAGACATTGTCACTTTAAATCTGACTGGTAAGTTGACCTTTTCATGTGTCAACCTGTCCTGTGTCAACCATTTTCATGTGTCAACTATTTGTCCATGTCAACCATGTCAATGTCGACCAATAGTGGTTGACCTAGAGACTGTCGACCTAAGTAGTGTCGACCTGCCAAATGGATACCCTTCACAAGGTATGGCTGGTTTTGGGTGGTATGTTGTGTTTGGTTTTTGCCAAACATAGCACTTGGAATTCAGCCCCAAAAGTGTTATCTTGGTCTCATCTTACATGACAACATTTTGCCACAAGGTATCAGAATCTTCCAAGTTTTTTTTTTGCAAAAGCATAATGAGATTGCTTTTGAGCATAATGAGATTGAGTGTTTAAAAAAAGGCTTCTTAGTTGTAACCCTATCATTCAGGAGAGCTTTGTGTAAGGTTTTGAGATACAATAGTTGTCACATGCGCAGACTGGTGATTTTTAGCTGTAAAGACTTATAAGTCCTTCAGAGTTGCCTTTGGCCGCTTGGTAGCTTCACCGCTCAATATCATTCTCTGTCATCTAGTTTGGAGGGACAGCAAGGTGTTAGTGGTGCCGTAGTGGTGACATACTGTACACTTTGTTCTTCTTAAGAATGCTTTCAATGGTACTCAGAGGATAGTAAAAGTCTTGAAAACCTTTTTTTTTTTTATCCTTCTTTTAACTTGTACCTTTCCACAACTTGGAGCATTTTGAAAGTACCTTTCCAACCATGATGTATTCTTTGCATTGCCATGACTACTACAGTAGTAGTGGAATGCTCATGGAACAGTCGGTTTTATTCTGAAATAATCAAACTACTACAATTGATGCCAGGTGGTGGCAAATTAGCCTGTTGTGTGATCTGGAAGACAATTGGTTGCACCTATGCAAGTTTAAGGGCATGATCGCTTATGCAAACCAGCTATTTTAGTAATTAAATTATAATAATTATTTAGATTTTGTGTATATGTTATTTTAACTTTCATGTTGAGGGTTATAATGTATAAATAAAGATAAAAATATTTGATTTATTTTATTTTTCATTGTATTGTAACAAAACTTAAGGATTTTGAGAGGGTATGAGGATTTTCTACAGGAACTGTATTATAAGTTAAAACTTGTGTCGATGCATGATCTGTTGACTATAGATCCTACTTTCATAGATAAGTAGATACTATCAAATCGTCATCGTTTTTGCCAGTTATCAACTAACAGCACTTATTTTTCTATTCCTTGATGTCCCTTGATTCCTATCCAACACAATCAGAAGGAAACCATTCTCAGCAGGAGAGCACAGCCTCTGGAACAACCGCCCAATCAATTCCAGGAAACATCTTAACATGCAGCACTCCAAGAAATGACTTAACAACAGACTCTTTTATGCTAACATTTGGACACCTGACTGTGGATCTAGACACTGGGTCTTTTCTGTAAATCTATTGGAAAATCATTCACACAATTAACTGTGACAGCTTCAGAGCTACCGCAACATGTATTACAGGGAAACATTTGTAGCTTTCACTGAATTTTATTTGGTATCAATTCCACATCATGTTTTCTGATACATTTAAATTATATTAAGGAGACAGTTTCAATGGCCAGCTGTGATGTCTTATAGTTTTGGGATCACGGATTAGATTGAGACCAGTACCCTATTTGAGTGGAGTTTGCATGTCCTTTTTGTGTTTGCGCAAGTTTCCTTCAAGTGCTCTAGGTCATGGACTGATATAAATGACTATATACTGTACTTATGTTTGGGTGTATATGATGGTATCTAGCTAGCCAGCAATATTAATGACAACTGGGCACCAAGACACAGAAATATTTACTACTTTTTTTAATATCATTTTAAAATATAAATCTATATTTATACCAATACTGTTCCTATTTGAAAAAAAAAATAAAACATGTTTTCACCCCTTCCATTGAAACATGATTTATCCCAAAGCATATTTTCTTCTTTTAGGCCTTGCTCCCACTCTTAAGTCTAAATAAAGTCTTCTGTCTTTGGGATCCCAAATAATTAGATAATAATCAAATGCTATAGGTCAAAGCAATAGCGAAAATGCATCCTGTGCTAACCTTTCACCCAAACATGTGATGTCTTGATATCATAACAAGGACAAAAGAGAAGCTGAGCACCGGGAGTGGTGGCATTTGAGGTTGCAAGGTGTTGTTCCAGGCCCCTGGCATGCCTTATATATGTGTCATTCAGCCGTGACAATGTCACTCCCTAGTTATTTCATAGATTTGATCAAATTGATTATAATGTATGTCGCTTTGTAGCAGTTTTGGAACAGGCAACATCCCTATAATTATCTTACAGTAACTAACTTGGATTAACAATAGTGTTTAGGCTTTTAAATACTTTGTAATTATAGAAATATTAGTGCTTCTAGGGGTAAATTTACTAAGATGGGAGTTTTTTTTTTAATAACTGTGATGTTGCTCGTAGCAACCAACCAGATTCTATTATCTTCTAGAAGTAGCTGTATAAATATTAAGTAAAATCTGATTGGTTGCTATGGGCAAAAAAAACTCCCACCTTAGTAAATTTACTCCATAGTCTCAATAGAATGATTTGTCTGTGAGAAGGTTTATGAAGGTTTTGATTTCAGGAAATTAATTTGGGACTAATAAGGTAGGTATACATAGTAACATAGAAACATAGAATTTGTCGGCAGATAAGAACCACTTGGCCCATCTAGTCTGCCCCTTATTTTTTTTTTTATATTATTTTTTAACACTAACCTTATTTGATCCTTATTTCTTTGTAAGGATATCCTTATGTCTATCCCATGCATGTTTAAATTGCTCTACTGTCTTAGCCTCTACCACCTCTGATGGGAGGCTATTCCACTTGTCCACTACCCTTTCTGTGAAATAATTTTTCCGCAAATTTCCCCTGAACCTCCCCCCCTCCAGTCTCAGTGCATGTCCTCGTGTCCTATTGCTTCTCTTTTGGAGAATGTTTCCCTCCTGGACTTTGTTAAAACCCTTCATATATTTGAAAGTTTCTATCATGTCCCCCCTTTCCCTTCTCTGCTCCAAACTATACATATTGAGATTTCTTAGTCTTTCTGGGTATGTTTTGTGATGTAGGCCATGCACCATTTTAGTTGCCCTCCTTTGTACAGTTTCTAATGTATTAATATCCTTTTGAAGATATGGCCTCCAGAACTGAATACAGTATTCTAGATGAGGCCGTACCAATGACCTATACAGTGGTATAATAGTATTCTATGAGGATGGTATTTACCAAGATTTACAAAGCAAAGTTTTGCGGGTCTTGCATGAGTGGTCTAACAACATCTTCAGATGGCATTAGCCATTATCTACAGGTGGATGGCCGTGCCTGAGAGTGATCTTACAATCCCTTTCTGATGGGTTACAGGATATCCTGATGTCCATAGCAGCTTTTTCCGCATTGGGCATACACTGCTGGAAAACCACACACGCACAGTAGCCTGCCTGGTGTCCGAAGGTGGATGTAAAGTGTTTGCATATGCAATTAATTTACTTCTTATTGATGGCCTGGTGGGACTCGGAGCTTGTGTCCAGAAATTGATAATATAATAATACATTTAAGTAAAAAAAGAGAGTCCTTATTGTCGTGATATGCAGTAATAAAGTTTCTTAATTTTCAGAGGCACATCATAATAAATATACCCCTGAAAATCTTAGTCATACCAGAATCAGAGCTGCATAATGATATCTATCAAAAGGAGCACAGCAACAGTGGCAGATCCAGGGGTGGTTGGGGGCAATCTTGGTTCCCCGAGTAACACACACACACTACATAGGTACTAACAGTGGCGTATATCCCATTAGGCACATGAGACACGTGCCTAGGAGCGGCACTTGTTTGGGAGCGGCACTCGGATGCTTGTGTTGGCACTGTCAGCCTGAAATGTACCAGTAACTGCTAAATATTTCCACTTTACTGTACGATATGCCATCTTGAATGAAGTGTAAACAGGTAGTATCTGCCAGACATCCTACTTCATAAATATGTATACATACAGTAATTAAATACACAGAAAGTCATATTTTTTTTTTTTAATTCTATTAATTTGGCAATCCTCAAATAAGAGCTTATAATCAGTCAATGAAAATAATAAAATTAGGCAGGGATGGGGGCTATTACTGTTCACTCACCCCTAAATCCGCCCCTGGGCACTAAGGACGGTTGCAACCTTACCCAGGGCCAAGCTCTCAGCAGGCTCCGCCTAGGCTTGGACTGGCCCACAGGGTTATAGGGGAAACCACTGGTGGGCCCCACTGCCTGTGGGCCCACCTCTTGCTCTTAAGGATCAGGTTCCAGACAGTGCCCTTGAATTATACATTATACATATGTTACCTTATACTGGACTATGATGTATTTTCTACAGTGTATTGCAGTGATTAATATGGTACATTATCATGCAAGCAGCAGCTGAATTTACTGAATTTAATGAAAAGGCCCAGATGTTGCACTCTCTAATGGTTACTCAAACCAATAAGGTGGCAGGCCACTCCCCCTCTGCAGACTGTCCACATCCCTAAACATGGGCCCCTACCACTGCATTCCCCCGGTGGGCCCTACATGCCCCAGTCTGACACTGGCTCCGCCTCTGTACTCACTCACTGTCTGGCACAGAATGGATCTGCCACCAAGCAACAGGTATACTGAAGATGAACTTGATGTGGCAGGTTGGCAGGTAAAGGTTTTATATACTGAAAAAAAAATGTTTCCAGTAGAATACTGTTCATTCCTGCCAGCAAGGAAGTCACTAGAGCAATGTCTTAGCATATGACATAAACTTTTATAGAAGTATAGCAGCAACTATAGAGCTAGCTATACATGTTTTTTCTTTTACTAAGCAATATCTTTCTTACATCTATATCAAGTCATATAATTGTAATATGATCATAAGAAAATAAAACATTAATTTATTCATCTGAATGTGCACTTGAGATTTTGGTGTTGTACTGTTTAAATCAGGTGTTCATATCCTATGAGTCATTGCCCAAAATGGGGTTTATCAAGCTGTTTAGGACGGGCCTCTATCGTTCTCTCTTTGCGATCCCATTAAATGCTTCAAACTAAGAAATGGATTATGAATAATGTTTTAATAGGAGTTTCAGGTAAAAGTTCCTCATTTCCTATCATTTAGGTTTTGAACGATAAATATATTTCATTTGTAGACAATAAAAAAGATTTACATTAATACTGAAAAAGGATGGACTACAAAGTTGATTCAGAGACAATTTGGTTTTAGGCCAAATTGTCAATTGCAAAAAACAAAAAAAAAGACAAGGTTTAGAACCGCTGGTTTTAAAGCATTTTCAAGTTTTCATGTCACTGTGAAGGCTGTATAAAATCTGAGAGCCTAGTTGTGGAAAACAAAACAAAAAAAATCTGTTTAAAACGTAGTGTTGAGAAAGAAGACACGCTATAAATTTTGGAAAACACAATAATAAAATCAGCGAGCAAACACTACAGAACATTGGCAAAGACCAATGCAATTTTAAACTGAACTAACCAATCATTTAAACTAATACAACTCAATTAGAGATGCAGAAAACATTGACTATTCTTATAGTGACTTCATAGTTTTTCAAGTAATTCCAAAAGATGCCTTGAAGTGTTCCTGTTAGCTGAAACAAATTCCAGAAGAATGCAGTCTATTCACTTAGTAAGAGCAACTGACCTCACTACTAGGGGCAGATGTACTAAGCCTAGGAGAGTGATAAAGTGGTGAGAGATAAAGTACCGGCTAATCAGCTCCCAGCTGCCATGTTACAGGCTATTTGGTTTGAAAAATGACAGTTAGGAGCTGATTGGTTGGTAGTTTATCTCTCGCCACTTTATCACTCTCCAAGGCTTAGTACATCTGCCCTTAAGACTTAGAGGAGCTAATGCAGAGTTAAACATACACTGTTTGAGGGACATATCTTGTGTGATTTTGCATTGCAGAGTTGTATGTCTTTTAATCACATTTCCACTTACAACCAGTGGCGGCTCTAGATGCAGGGCCGCATTGCTGTCCAAAATTCAAATAGGGGACACCAATGTCACCTCACACACTGCCAAACATCAGCGGCTGGGACTCACTGGCAGTTGACGTGGCTCCCTTATTTGAATTTGGCCTGTGCTGCTTACAACAAAAGTGGTGTAACTGGTTTCTAAAACACAGGGTCGTAAAGAGTGGGATCAAACCATCGTATGGTACAGGACATGACCTAATCACGGAAGCATGACCATTGGGTATATTCAATTGAAGTCGGATCCATTCTGACATGCATTTGTCGGAATGGATCCGACCAGGGCTATTCAAATGGACATCTCAATTCGACTTTTAAAAAAGTCGAATTGAGATGAGGGAGCAGAGAGGAGGAGAGGGGGTAATGGGGGAGAGCCGCGGGGAGACGGGGGAGAGTAGCGCTTCAGCAGCGGCTCCAGCAAGCGTAGCAGGAGGATGTGTCACAGCAGCCGCTCATGGCAGTGTCCACCCGGCTCCAGCAAGCGAGGTCTTACTTGCTGGAGCCGGGTGGACACTGCTGTGACCGGCGGCTGTGACACATCCTCCTGCTATGCTTGCTGGAGCCGCTACTATAGCGCTGCTCTCCTACGTCTCCCCGCGGCTCTCCCCCGTCTCCTCCTCTCAGCTCCCTCATGTCCCTCATCTCAATCCGACTTTTTTAAAGTCGTATTGAGATGGTCGGAAAGGGGGACAAAACCTGTCGGATTTGGCCAAGTTTCCGACAGAAGAACGCGGATCAGCAGCTATTCCGCCAATCCACGTGCTTTCCGACAAGTCAAATTCCCCGACTTGTCAGATAATTTTGGGGTATATTGAATAAGTCGGAACCCCTTGCGACCTAAAAATTTTGAAAACTGCCGTCTTTCCGACAGACGGCAGCTTTCGACTTCAATTGAATATACCCCCTAAAAATATATTTAAGAAGTGTATGCTTGCGCACTGCAAACGAAACAATAGATGCTGTCTGCTCCTACACCAGCGGTAGATCCGGGTAGTGGGAGCAGTGCAATCTTCCCCTCACTCTCTTGCCTTCCTGCAGACAGACCAGCCTCTCTGGACTTACCGCAGCTCAGTTCCCGGCAATGTATTCTGACAGGTAAGAAGGGGTGTGGAGGATCTGGGACCAACCATAAAGCCCGAGCCCGATAATCAGTACTCTGCCGCCTTGACGCCCCTGGTAAAACAGTTTTCTCACATCCTCCAGTTCCAAAAGGAGTGTTAAATTATACTAACAATGACAAAAGAAGGACTTTTTGTTTCCAGGAGATAAAAGGTGCCAGTACTCAGTGAAATACCACTACTAAAAATCGGGTATCAAACCAGGAATACGGCTAGGGGCAGTCTAGTCACAAATATATGTGCAACTCTGAATACATTTGAAAATATACGGTGAGGTTCATATATATTTGAACATTGACACAATTTTTCTAATTTTGGCTCTGTACACCACGGCAATGTTTCTAATATTAAACAATGGAAATGCAATTGAACTAGTGTAGACTTTCAGCTTTAATTCAAAGGTATAAACATAAATATTATGTGAAACTTTTTGGAATTGCTGTAATATTTTCACACAGACCCTGTTTTCAGGGGCTCAAATGTTATTGGACAAATTGATGTAATCATAAATAAAATGTTAATTTTTAATACTTTGTCGAGAATCCTTTGCAGGATTGCCCTAAGTCTGAAACCCATGGACATTACCAAACGCTGGGTTTCCTCTTTGTTATGCTCTGCCAGGCCTTTACTGTAAATATCCTCAGTTGATTGTTAGTAGGTCTTTCTGCCTTTAGTATCAGCAAATGAAATGCATGCCTGATTAGGTTGAGATCAGGTGACTGACTTGGTCACTAGAGATGTGCACTTGAAATTTTTCGGGTTTTGTGTTTTGGTTTTGGGTTCGGTTCCGCGGCCGTGTTTTGGGTTCGACCGCGTTTTGGCAAAACCTCACCGAATTTTTTTTGTCGGATTCGGGTGTGTTTTGGATTCGGGTGTTTTTTTCAAAAAACACTAAAAAACAGCTTAAATCATAGAATTTGGGGGTCATTTTGACCCCAAAGTATTATTAACCTCAAAAACCATAATTTCCACTCATTTTCAGTCTATTCTGAATACCTCACACCTCACAATATTATTTTTAGTCCTAAAATTTGCACCGAGGTCGCTGGATGACTAAGCTAAGCGACCCTAGTGGCCGACACAAACACCTGGCCCATCTAGGAGTGGCACTGCAGTGTCACGCAGGATGGCCCTTCCAAAAAACACTCCCCAAACAGCACATGACGCAAAGAAAAAAAGAGGCGCAATGAGGTAGCTGTGTGAGTAAGATAAGCGACCCTAGTGGCCGACACAAACACCTGGCCCATCTAGGAGTGGCACTGCAGTGTCACGCAGGATGGCCCTTCCAAAAAACACTCCCCAAACAGCACATGACGCAAAGAAAAAAAGAGGCACAATGAGGTAGCTGTGTGAGTAAGATAAGCGACCCTAGTGGCCGACACAAACACCTGGCCCATCTAGGAGTGGCACTGCAGTGTCACGCAGGATGGCCCTTCCAAAAAACACTCCCCAAACAGCACATGACGCAAAGAAAAAAAGAGGCACAATGAGGTAGCTGTGTGAGTAAGATAAGCGACCCTAGTGGCCGACACAAACACCTGGTCCATCTAGGAGTGGCACTGCAGTGTCACGCAGGATGGCCCTTCCAAAAAACACTCCCCAAACAGCACATGACGCAAAGAAAAAAAGAGGCGCAATGAGGTAGCTGTGTGAGTAAGATAAGCGACCCTAGTGGCCGACACAAACACCTGGCCCATCTAGGAGTGGCACTGCAGTGTCACGCAGGATGGCCCTTCCAAAAAACACTCCCCAAACAGCACATGACGCAAAGAAGAAAAAAAGAAAAAAGAGGTGCAAGATGGAATTGTCCTTGGGCCCTCCCACCCACCCTTATGTTGTATAAACAGGACATGCACACTTTAACCAACCCATCATTTCAGTGACAGGGTCTGCCACACGACTGTGACTGAAATGACGGGTTGGTTTGGACCCCCACCAAAAAAGAAGCAATTAATCTCTCCTTGCACAAACTGGCTCTACAGAGGCAAGATGTCCACCTCATCATCATCCTCCGATATATCACCGTGTACATCCCCCTCCTCACAGATTATCAATTCGTCCCCACTGGAATCCACCATCTCAGCTCCCTGTGTACTTTGTGGAGGCAATTGCTGCTGGTCAATGTCTCCACGGAGGAATTGATTATAATTCATTTTAATGAACATCATCTTCTCCACATTTTCTGGAAGTAACCTCGTACGCCGATTGCTGACAAGGTGAGCGGCGGCACTAAACACTCTTTCGGAGTACACACTTGTGGGAGGGCAACTTAGGTAGAATAAAGCCAGTTTGTGCAAGGGCCTCCAAATTGCCTCTTTTTCCTGCCAGTATAAGTACGGACTGTGTGACGTGCCTACTTGGATGCGGTCACTCATATAATCCTCCACCATTCTTTCAATGGGGAGAGAATTATATGCAGTGACAGTAGACGACATGTCCGTAATCGTTGTCAGGTCCTTCAGTCCGGACCAGATGTCAGCATCAGCAGTCGCTCCAGACTGCCCTGCATCACCGCCAGCGGGTGGGCTCGGAATTCTGAGCCTTTTCCTCGCACCCCCAGTTGCGGGAGAATGTGAAGGAGGAGATGTTGACAGGTCGCGTTCCGCTTGACTTGACAATTTTCTCACCAGCAGGTCTTTGAACCCCAGCAGACTTGTGTCTGCCGGAAAGAGAGATCCAAGGTAGGTTTTAAATCTAGGATCGAGCACGGTGGCCAAAATGTAGTGCTCTGATTTCAACAGATTGACCACCCGTGAATCCTTGTTAAGCGAATTAAGGGCTCCATCCACAAGTCCCACATGCCTAGCGGAATCGCTCCGTGTTAGCTCCTCCTTCAATGTCTCCAGCTTCTTCTGCAAAAGCCTGATGAGGGGAATGACCTGACTCAGGCTGGCAGTGTCTGAACTGACTTCACGTGTGGCAAGTTCAAAGGGCAGCAGAACCTTGCACAACGTTGAAATCATTCTCCACTGCGCTTGAGACAGGTGCATTCCACCTCCTATATCGTGCTGAATTGTATAGGCTTGAATGGCCTTTTGCTGCTCCTCCAACCTCTGAAGCATATATAGGGTTGAATTCCACCTCGTTACCACTTCTTGCTTCAGATGATGGCAGGGCAGGTTCAGGCGTTTTTGGTGTTGCTCCAGTCTTCTGTACGTGGTGCCTGTACGCCGAAAGTGTCCCGCAATTCTTCTGGCCACCGACAGCATCTCTTGCACGCCCCTGTCGTTTTTAAAAAAATTCTGCACCACCAAATTCAAGGTATGTGCAAAACATGGGACGTGCTGGAATTTGCCCATATTTAATGCACACACAATATTGCTGGCGTTGTCCGATGCCACAAATCCACAGGAGAGTCCAATTGGGGTAAGCCATTCTGCGATGATCTTCCTCAGTTGCCGTAAGAGGTTTTCAGCTGTGTGCGTATTCTGGAAACCGGTGATACAAAGCGTAGCCTGCCTAGGAAAGAGTTGGCATTTGCGAGATGCTGCTACTGGTGCCGCCGCTGCTGTTCTTGCGGCGGGAGTCCATACATCTACCCAGTGGGCTGTCACAGTCATATAGTCCTGACCCTGCCCTGCTCCACTTGTCCACATGTCCGTGGTTAAGTGGACATTGGGTACAACTGCATTTTTTAGGACACTGGTGAGTCTTTTTCTGACGTCCGTGTACATTCTCGGTATCGCCTGCCTAGAGAAGTGGAACCTAGATGGTATTTGGTAACGGGGGCACACTACCTCAAGAAATTGTCTAGTTCCCTGTGAACTAACGGCGGATACCGGACGCACGTCTAACACCAACATAGTTGTCAAGGCCTCAGTTATCCGCTTTGCAGCAGGATGACTGCTGTGATATTTTATCTTCCTCGCAAAGGACTGTTGGACAGTCAATTGCTTGGTGGAAGTAGTAAAAGTGGTCTTACGATTTCCCCTCTGGGATGACCATCGACTCCCAGCAGCAACAACAGCAGCGCCAGCAGCAGTAGGCATTACACGCAAGGATGCATCGGAGGAATCCCAGGCAGGAGAGGAATCGTCAGAATTGCCAGTGACATGGCCTGCAGGACTATTGGCATTCCTGGGGAAGGAGGAAATTGACACTGAGGGAGTTGGTGGGGTGGTTTGCGTGAGCTTGGTTACAAGAGGAAGGGATTTACTGGTCAGTGGACTGCTTCCGCTGTCGCCCAAAGTTTTTGAACTTGTCACTGACTTATTATGAATGCGCTGCAGGTGACGTATAAGGGAGGATGTTCCGAGGTGGTTAACGTCCTTACCCCTACTTATTACAGCTTGACAAAGGCAACACACGGCTTGACAAATGTTGTCCGCATTTCTGTTGAAATACTTCCACACCGAAGAGCTGATTTTTTTGGTATTTTCACCAGGCATGTCAACGGCCATATTCCTCCCACGGACAACAGGTGTCTCCCCGGGTGCCTGACTTAAACAAACCACCTCACCATCAGAATCCTTCTTGTCAATTTCCTCCCCAGCGCCAGCAACACCCATATCCTCCTCATCCTGGTGTACTTCAACACTGACATCTTCAATCTGACTATCAGGAACTGGACTGCGGGTGCTCCTTCCAGCACTTGCAGGGGGCGTGCAAATGGTGGAAGGCGCATGCTCTTCACGTCCAGTGTTGGGAAGGTCAGGCATCGCAACCGACACAATTGGACTCTCCTTGTGGATTTGGGATTTCGAAGAACGCACAGTTCTTTGCGGTGCTTTTGCCAGCTTGAGTCTTTTCATTTTTCTAGCGAGAGGCTGAGTGCTTCCATCCTCATGTGAAGCTGAACCACTAGCCATGAACATAGGTTAGGGCCTCAGCCGTTCCTTGCCACTCCGTGTGGTAAATGGCATATTGGCAAGTTTACGCTTCTCCTCCGACAATTTTATTTTAGATTTTGGAGTCCTTTTTTTACTGATATTTGGTGTTTTGGATTTTACATTCTCTGTACTATGACATTGGGCATCGGCCTTGGCAGACGACGTTGCTGGCATTTCATCGTCTCGGCCATGACTAGTGGCAGCAGCTTCAGCACGAGGTGGAAGTGGATCTTGATCTTTCCCTAATTTTGGAACCTCAACATTTTTGTTCTCCATATTTTAATAGGCACAACTAAAAGGCACCTCAGGTAAACAATGGAGATGGATGGATACTAGTATACTTATGGATGGACGAGCGACTGCCGACACAGAGGTAGCTACAGCCGTGGACTACCGTACTGTTTCTGCTGCTAATATAGACTGGATGATAATGAGATGAAATTAATATATATATATATATAATATCACTAGTACTGCAGCCGGACAGGTATATATATTTATTATGTAATGACTGATGACGGACCTGCTGGACACTGTCAGCTCAGCAGCACCGCAGACTGCTACAGTAAGCTACTATAGTAGTATGTATCAAGAAGAAAGAAAAAAAAAAAACCACGGGTAGGTGGTATACAATTATGGATGGACGAGCGACTGCCAACACAGAGGTAGCTACAGCCGTGGACTACCGTACTGTGTCTGCTGCTAATATAGACTGGATGATAATGAGATGAAATTAATATATATATATATAATATCACTAGTACTGCAGCCGGACAGGTATATATATTTATTATGTAATGACTGATGACGGACCTGCTGGACACTGTCAGCTCAGCAGCACCGCAGACTGCTACAGTAAGCTACTATAGTAGTATGTATCAAGAAGAAAAGAAAAAAAAAACCACGGGTAGGTGGTATACAATTATGGATGGACGAGCGACTGCCGACACAGAGGTAGCTACAGCCGTGGACTACCGTACTGTGTCTGCTGCTAATATAGACTGGATGATAATGAGATGAAATTAATATATATATATATATAATATCACTAGTACTGCAGCCGGACAGGTATATATATTTATTATGTAATGACTGATGACGGACCTGCTGGACACTGTCAGCTCAGCAGCACCGCAGACTGCTACAGTAAGCTACTATAGTAGTATGTATCAAGAAGAAAGAAAAAAAAAAACCACGGGTAGGTGGTATACAATTATGGATGGACGAGCGACTGCCGACACAGAGGTAGCTACAGCCGTGGACTACCGTACTGTGTCTGCTGCTAATATAGACTGGATGATAATGAGATGAAATTAATATATATATATATATAATATCACTAGTACTGCAGCCGGACAGGTATATATATTTATTATGTAATGACTGATGACGGACCTGCTGGACACTGTCAGCTCAGCAGCACCGCAGACTGCTACAGTAAGCTACTATAGTAGTATGTATCAAGAAGAAAGAAAAAAAAAAACCACGGGTAGGTGGTATACAATTATGGATGGACGAGCGACTGCCGACACAGAGGTAGCTACAGCCGTGGACTACCGTACTGTGTCTGCTGCTAATATAGACTGGATGATAATGAGATGAAATTAATATATATATATATATATATATATATAATATCACTAGTACTGCAGCCGGACAGGTATATATATTTATTATGTAATGACTGATGACGGACCCGCTGGACACTGTCAGCTCAGCAGCACCGCAGACTGCTACAGTAAGCTACTATAGTAGTATGTATCAAGAAGAAAGAAAAAAAAAAAACACGGGTAGGTGGTATACAATTATGGATGGACGAGCGACTGCCGACACAGAGGTAGCTACAGCCGTGGACTACCGTACTGTGTCTGCTGCTAATATAGACTGGATGATAATGAGATGAAATTAATATATATATATATATATATATATATATATATATAATATCACTAGTACTGCAGCCGGACAGGTATATATATTTATTATGTAATGACTGATGACGGACCTGCTGGACACTGTCAGCTCAGCAGCACCGCAGACTGCTACAGTAAGCTACTATAGTAGTATGTATCAAGAAGAAAGAAAAAAAAAACACGGGTAGGTGGTTTACAATTATATATATATTATATACAATTATATATATATATATATATATATATATATATTAAACTGGTGGTGATTAATTAAACTGGTGGTCAGGTCACTGGTCACACTATCAGCAACTTGGAAGTAGTACTCCTAAGCAGACAATCACAATATATACTGGTGGTCAGTGTGGTCACAATGGCAGTGTGGCACTCTGGCAGCAAAAGTGTGCACTGTACGTTAAAATATGTACTCCTGCTCTCAGACTCTACTTGCTCCCCACTGTCTCCCCCACAAGTCAGATATACAGTCACACTATCACTTCAGCAAGTAGTAGTACTCCTCCTAATGCTCCCCAAAATTACTAAAGTAAATACTGTGTCTCTCTCTACTCTAGTCTCACTCTCTTCTCTATAAACGGAGAGGACGCCAGCCACGTCCTCTCCATATCAATCTCAATGCACGTGTGAAAATGGCGGCGACGCGCGGCTCCTTATATAGAATCCGAGTCTCGCGATAGAATCCGAGCCTCGCGAGAATCCGACAGCGGGATGATGACGTTCGGGCGCGCTCGGGTTAACCGAGCAAGGCGGGAAGATCCGAGTCGCTCGGCCCCGTGTAAAAAAAACTGAAGTTCGGGCGGGTTCGGATTCCGAGGAACCGAACCCGCTCATCTCTATTGGTCACTGCAGAATATTCAACTTCTTTGTCTTAAAAACTCCTGTGTTGCTTTCGGAGTATGTTTTGGGTCATTGTCCATCTGTTCTGTAAAGCACTGTCTAATCAACTTTGTTGAATTTTACTTAATCTAAGCAGAGAGTATATACACTTCACAATTCATCCAGCTGCTTCTGTCTTCTTCTGTCATATTATCAATAAACACTACTGACCAAGTGCCAGTGGAAGTCATGCAGAAACATTCCATAATACTGCCTCCGCCGTGTTTTACAGAAGATGTGATCATGAGCCATTCCAAGCATTCTACATACTTTTTTCGTACCATCATTCTGGTACAGGTTGAGCTTAGTTTCTTCTGTCCAAAGAATGCTGTTCCAGAATGGTGCTGGCCATTTTAGATGTTTTTTTGGCAAAATTTAATTAGTCCTTTCTATTTTTGAGGCTTATGAATGGTTTGCGCCTTGTGGTGGTATACTCTATGTATTTGCTCTTGTGAAGTCTTCTCCTTATGGCAGACTTGGTAATAATATCCCTACCTCCTGGATAGTATTCTTCACTTGGCTGTATGTTAAAAACAAAAAATTCTTTATACTGGAAAGGATCCTGTGATCATCCAGGGATAATGTTTTCCATGGATGTCCATGCATTTTTGTGTTGCTGGTCTCACCAGTACATTCTTTTTTCTCAGAATGTACCAAACTGTTGATTTGGTCACTCCTAAAGTTAGCTTATAGTACTTAACCCTCCTGTATATCCATTTCTACCACCCTAGCTTTTTACACTCAGGTCCCCTTATACTAGCTCATGCCTTGTATCATCCGTTTGTCTCCTTCTTCCCTTAGATTTTAAGCCACAAGGAGTAGTGTCCTTCTCCCTCCTGTTCTCACAGCCAACTACTCCTGCACCCTAGCTATGCTCTATGCATCCTTCTTGGGCTCTGGCCCCCATACTCCACTCCTTCATCCTGTTTGCACCTCTGTCAGTGGCTACTGTATTAGTTGCACCCTTTCTAATGGGAACAGGTTTCTGCCTATCCTAAATAGTATCCTTGCACCTCTTGCCTCTGCAGCTATATTGTATATTGAGAACTGTAACGTTTTCTGTTATCTGTTTGTACTGTTTACTGTTTTGTACCGTTTCACCCTGGTGCAGTATGATTGTTTTCCCTAGGTATGGCACTGCAGAACACTTGTGGCACCCTATAAATAAAGTTTATTATTATTTTTAACAAGCATAATAATAATAATAATAATAATAATAATAAAGAAAATAATACAATTAATTTTTGTATTTTTTTAAATCATGTATTCTTTATTGAGTTTTTCAAAGTACAATACATAATAATAACAGAAACAGTACCGTATATAGCGATACCATTAACAAGAAAAATAAAAAGTTGCATCAATAAAAAAAGTTGCAATAAACAGAAGTTGGTCTGAGTGTTTTTCTTCCATTGCAAATATAGTAAGACTACATGAAGCCCTCACAAATAGAAATACAGTGTCCATGAGAGCGAATAAGAACATGCTAAAAATAGAAGCAACAGTGGAATAATATCACAAAAATCACATAGTAGCACATTATGCAGGCTCGATGTCTGATAGAATCCCTTCGTTGCTGCCCAATCTAGAGTTACACCAGCCATCCCACTTCTCAGAAAATGTAGAAATAGAGCCACGTATTTTGAACATATGACGTTCATGTCCGGCCACATCATTAACCAGTGCCTTCCATTTATATATACTGGGTGGATCAGCAGAAAACCAAACCCTAGCTAAAACTACCTTGGCCAGCATAGTAAATAAATTGTGATTGAATGTGTCTCTTCGAGATCTAAGCCGAACACGCATAGTCTCGGATTAATAGCAGGAAGTGAAGCAGTAGTGAGTAATATATCCCTCCATACAGCTTCCCAAAATCCACAAATCCAAGGGCAGTCCCAAATCATATGCCAAAACCCAGTTTTATCAGCTCAACACATAGGGCAAAAGGAATTATCTCTAAGGCCAGCTCTCTGTAAGGACACAGGTGTACGATAGACCCTATAAAGAACATTAAAAAAAACCTGTCGAAATCTAATACAAGGGGTGGTGTATTTAAGGGACCTCAGAATCTGAATCCAATGTTCATTAGATAGAGGTCCCAAATCTGATTCCCATTTTAGTCGAAGGCTATTCAGTTGCTCCGGAGTCAATCTATCATTAGTAGCAGCATAAATAGAAGAGATTTTCCACTTCAGGCCTAAATTAAGTAACAACACTTTGACAGGTGAATCTGAGATCACCGGGGGACCGTGGGGAAATTGGGCTGTCGCAGCATGTTGTAGTTGGAAGTAGCGAAACAGAGCAGTATTAGGGATACCAGAGTCCTCCTTCACCTGTTGGAAGGACTTAAACACCCCTTCATGATACAGTTGACTCATAGATAGCATTTCCCGGGTAATCCAAATATTATCTACAGACAGTTTATACATCTCAGAATATGCATTATTAAACCATAGCGGAGCACAACTATCCGGATCTGACCAATCATAGAGAGTATGAACAAAGCGCCAGACCAGCAGGGCCTGACGAAGCAGATGAGATAATCCAGCGACTGATAGGCCAGAGAGTAGAAATTGAAGAGGAGAAAAAGAAAAGGTAGAGGAGCACTCCGCCCGCTCCACCAAGAAACCTTCCATAGTCAGGTCCACCGTGCCCATATTCCAGGCAGATAAGTGTGTCAGCTGTACTGCCATATAATAGAATCTAAGATTAGGAAAGCCCAATCTCCCTGATAACTGGGACTTATATAAGGTTTTAATGGAAACCCTAGCCGGTTTATTACCCCAAATAAACAATGACAAAACACTCTCAATACCAGTAAATACCTTTTTTGGAATGTAAACCGGGGAATTTTGTAGGACATATAAAAATTTAGGCTGAGTGGCAATTTTAAATAAATGAATGCGGCTTAGTACAGACAATGACAGTTTTCTCCAGGCATGAGCTTTCTCTTTAAAATTCTGAACAATGGGGTCTATATTCTGAACTACATACTCAGTGGCTAGGAGCGTGATCCAAATACCAAGGTATTTGAATTGTAGTGTCCACTGTAGAGGATGGGCCGTATACTCAGCTTCGGGAATCTGACCAGAGATAGGGAAAATATGTGACTTCCCCCAATTAATTAATAACCCAGAAAAAATACCAAACCGCTCAATTATTTGAAACATGACTTGAAGGGAGCCCATTGTGTCTTGCAAAAAAAGGAGCATATTGTCAGCATAAAGTGCCACCACATCCACCACCTCCCCAACTTTAATTCCCCGAAACTTATCAGAGACACGTAATATGCTAGCTAGGGGTTCGATAGCAATTACAAACAATTCGGGAGAAAGGGGGCATCCCTGCCGGGTTCCCCTCTCCAATGGAAACATATCTAATGTAAAACCATTCACAATCACTCGGGCCATAGTGGAGAAGTATAAAATTTGAAGAAGGCTAATAAACCGTGGCACAAAAGCAAACTTCCGAAGGACACCCCAAAGATACACCCATTCTACCGAGTCGAAGGCCTTGGCAGCAAAAAAGATATTGTGCCCATCAAACTGCAGGGGGCCCTTTGTTCAAGCCAGCTGAAGTATAGCATCGCGGTCTTTATAGTGAAAGCAGGGTCGCCATCAAGGGGGTGCCCTGTGTACAGTTGTCCCGGGCCCGGCCACTCTGACAGAGTGGAGGGCCCAGGCTGCTCAAACAGCCAGCCATGGATATTTCCGGCTGCCGCTGGTGGCTCTGACCACGGCTGGCCGGCTGCTAGTGCTACTAATTACACTGCCCTTCATATCCCGGCGGCCGCTGTCATTGAGACAGCCGCCGCCCGCCACTCCCCTTCTGCTGAGACTGAGAGTGTACTGTCACTGTGCAGCTATCATCGTGGCGGGCTGCCTGCCTGCCCACCCACTGCTGCCACCCGCCGCCCGCCACTGATCACAATCAGCAAGCAGCAGCTTGCTGTTTAATAAAGCTTTTTTTCATCTGGATGCGGCGCAGCGTGACGTCATGACGTCACGCCGCGTCATTGAACAGGAGCCGCGGTGGTGAAGAGCTAGGACAGCCAGGAACAGCATGGGAGAGAGAGAGAGAGAGAGAGAGAGAGAGAGAGAAGAGAGGAGGACTCTCAAGACGGATTTGGAAAGGTAAGTATGTGTTTTTTGTGTGTTTGTTTGTGATTCTGAGAAGGGGGCCCGCGGCTGGCTCAGCTGTCATGTGAATGTGATGAATCAAAACACAAAACTGTAACAGCGGAGCGGTAATATAAGTATCTCCTGCAACAGTACATTTACTTAATAAACGCCCGCATTATTGTTTTCTATATCAAGCAATTAACAGGTATCAAACCAGGTATTGGCCAAAATATCTGCCTAAATTGAGGGGGGCCTGGGGGCTGCCTATTTTTTCAGTCCCTGGCCCCACAATTTCTGGTGGCAGCCCTGAGTGCAAGAGACCTGCAATAAATGTCCTGGCGTGAGCACCAGGCAGAGGTGAACAGGGTGGAAGTCTGTGAGCACGCTCCACAGCAAACTGAGGGGTAAACACTGCTTTATCAAACATCTGAATAAGGCATTTTTCGAGTTAAGTCTCAAGAGAGGATCCTTCCGCCCTTTCTGGGGGAGCCCAACAAATCTGACATTATTACGTCGCAGTCTCCCTTCAATATCAGACAGTTTAGCTTGCATAGTAACCATCTGAGTCGACAAGTCTGCCACTTTGGTTTGCATAGGAGATGCTGCATCCTCAACTGCCGAGATCCCGGGTTCAGTCTCACCCACTCTCTCCCGAATTTTCTGTAAATCTTGCGAAGCAGGGAAACATCCACCTGCACTTGTCCAGTCTTGTCAGCAACTCTCTGCTCCGACGCAGAAATAGCCTGCAATATTTGCTGAGTAGAATGTACAGGGTCAACAGACTCAGAGGAGTCTCCCTCCATTGCAGGCGAGGATGGGTTGGAGTCCCCCTGCCTGGCAGATTGTGAAGTTTGCGAGGACCTAGCAAACATTTCCAATTTTTCTGCAGCCCCCGCAGCTTGACCTCCTTTCACCATGGTCTAGCTTAATTATAAAACACAAAGCACAGTACCAAAATATATGGGGTAGTCCCAGAGGGAGAGGCAGGTCGGGCTGAGTATCACAGACAGAGCACACAAAATCTATATAAAAAAATATATTTGAGTATTTCAGGAGGGTAACGGTGATATAAGAACAGCAGTAGTTATGCAACAAAACAGGATATCAGGACTTGGAATAGGAGTAAAATCCAGAATTATTAATAATAAAGCAACCAGGCTTTCCAAACAGTTTGAACAGAAGGCATGGTTTGAACCATGGTTAATTGGATTCCTCCCATACTTTTATGGTGGCAATTTTTAAATATTGCTTCTTTTAGCAAGATGGTGTTTTTGCCATCTATACTGTACCTATGGTGTCAGATTAGCATATTCTTCTGCTGGGATGCAGACACTGTAGACAAGTTTAATTATAATACAGGTTGAGTATCCCATATCCAAATATTCCAAAATACGGAATTTTCTGAGAGTGAGATAGTGAAACCTTTGTTTTCTGAAGGTTCAATGTACACAAACTTTGTTTAATACACAAAGTTATTAAAAATATTATATTAAATGACCTTCAGGCTGTGTGTATAAGGTGTATATGAAACATAAATGAATTGTGTGTATGTACACAAACTTTGTTTAATGCACAAAGTTATTACAAATATTGGCTAAAATTACCTTCAGGCTGTGTGTATAAGGTGTATATGAAACATAAATGTGCTTAGACTTGGGTCCCATCGCCATGATAGCACCTTATGGTATACAATTATTCCAAAATACGGAAAAATCCGATATCCAAAATACTTCTGGTCCCAAGCATTTTGGATATGGGATACTCAACCTGTAATATAAAAATGACACACTAATGGACTTATTGTTACATGTTATAAATTAATTGTACATAAGCTAATATAATAATAATAATTTTATTTATATAGTGCTCTTTCTCCAATAGGACTCAAGGCGCTTAACAGACACATAGCATACTATAGTACAGAAAATAATGATCAGAAGCATGAAGATACTAAAGGGACATTATGGAAATGCTTGAATAAACTGGAAAGTCTTGAGTTTACTTTTGAAGAATTCTATAGTTAAGGCCTCTCGCACTGTGCAGGGAAGTGAGTTTTATATATACACTAGCTGAAGTACCCGGTGTTGCCCAGGATTTTAAGAATGTTTGTTTACAAAAATGTATTTCAATATTAAACACACAGTATCAATAACATAGTATAAAAAAGCATGTAAAAATGTTATACACATCAATAAAATGAAAACCCAATGTGCTGCTGGGGGACCATGCTACTTCCACTATATAACTCTAAGTTTGTGGCTTTGTGCTTCCTCCATTCCCCTCCTAACATCATGTCACTGAGGCTGATACATGCAGCCCTGTCATCACTGACATATCATGCATGTCCTGATATAGTCTGTGCTGCTGGCCCACCCCTAGGGGTGCTAATGGTGTGTTACCCCCACAATGTTTGTTCCCAGAGTGTAAGTCATATGTGTAGCAAGTTTGGTGTAAATTGCTCCAGGCATTCCAGAGTTATGCTGACTGCTGAAAAACTCTGTGCTGGTGCTAGGGCTGCCTTACCCCCACAGTGTTTGTTCCTAGCTTGTAAGGCATATGTGTACCAAGTTTGTTGTAAATTGGTCTAGGCATTCTGGAGTTATGCTGTCTCCTGAAATTCTCTATGCTGCTGTCCCACCCCTAGGGGTGCTAGGGGTGTCTAACCCCCACAGAGTTTGTTCCCAGATTGTAAGTCAGATGTGTACCCAGTTTGTTGCAAAATGGTTTAGCCATTCGGCAGTTATGCTGTCTCCTGAAATACTCTGTGCCGCTGTCCCACCCCTAGGGGTGGTAGGGGTGTTTTCAAGATTGTAAGTCAGATGTGTACCAAGTTTGTTGTAAATTGCTCCAGGCCTTCCACAGTTATGTTGTCTGCTGACATACTCTGTGCTGCTGTCCAACCCCTAGGGGTGCTAGGGGTGTCTGAACCCCACATTGTTTGTTTCCCGAGTGTAAGTCATATGTGTACCCAGCTTGTTGTAAATTGGTCTAGCCGTTCGGGATGTATGCTGTCTCCTGAAATACTCTGTGCTGCTGTCCCACCCCTAGGGGTGCTATGGGTGTCTAAACCCCACAGAGTTTATTCCCAGATTGTAAGTGAAATGTGTACCAAGTTTGGTGTAAATTGCTCCAGGCCTTCCATAGTTTTTCTGTCTCCTGAAATACTCTGTGCTGCTGCTTCACCCCTAAGGGTGCTAGGGGTGACTTCCTCCCACAGTGTTTGTTGCCAGATTGTAAGGCATATGTGTACCAATTTTTGAGTACATTGCTCCAGCAATTCTGGAGTTATGCTGTCTCCTGATATACTCTGTGCTGCTGTCTGTCCCCCTAGGGGTGCTAGGGATTTCAAATTGTATGTGAAATTTCATGATCTTCACTTGTAAACTGTGGATTTGTATAGAAAGATAGAAGGACAGAATGACTGATTTTCATTTTTATATAGTAGAGATATATATATATATATATATATATATGAGATAAACTAAAAAGTGAATATACAGTGGGAGAAGAGTTGGAAAAATGTCAGGTAGGGAAGCATGAGAAAAATTGTTAGAAATGTTTAATAAACAGCATATCACTACATCCTAGAAACAATTATCCTTATACCTCTTACTTTATGATTCGTCTGATGTACTGTATACTTCTACTTCTCGCTGACTCAAACAAGTTTATGTTTGACTCCTAAATGTTTAATAGTTTTTGCTATGTATACTATTACATGTTTTAGTGTTTAGTATAGTGAGCCATGTTAAATGCGAATTTGTATTTTCAAAGCTGCATTATTATATAATAATTTATGTTAATTAAAAATATTGGTAATTATGTAAAATCTCATGAAATGAATGGTGTTGACAGTGGCAAATTTCCTATTAGGCACGTGAGGCACATGCCTAGGGGTGGCACTTGGATGCTTGTGTTGGCACTGTCAGCCCAAAATGTACCAGTAACTGTAAAATATTTCTGCTGTACTATATGCCATCTTGAATGGAGTGTAAATGGGTAGAACATGCACATACTGCCCCTGTAAGCTGTCCTACTTAGTAAATATGTATACCTACAGTAATTAAAAATTAAAAACAAATGTCATAATGGGTTTTTATTATTCTATTAAATTAGCTATCATCAAATGAGAGCTTATAACCAATCAATGAAAATAATAAAAAGTTAGGCAAGGTGGGTGGGGGTGGGGGTTGCATTGCTGTTGTGCCTAGGGGCACCCTAACCCCTAAATCCGCCCCTAGGTGTTAGCACTGTGGGGTTTTAGCTGGGGAGTGGGGTGAGTACTTAGAAAAGCATAACCGTAACATAACTATAAAATGAATTTTCAACATATTTTTAAATATCAAAAAGAATTCCAAAAGATAAAGCTACTGTCTTTGTACAGCTGTGAATTGTATGGATGGGTCAAGCAATGAAGGTGAACTTTCTTTTAGGGGGATGATCTAGTTAGTGGCCCAGTAGTTTCAAGTTACATGTACATCCCTGCATGAACTGTATTTCTTCACAAGTTCAAACCTATTCTTAGCACTATTGTTTTATTAAAAGTACCAGTCTAAGAGCTAAACCAAACTCAATGAATGATTATATAGAAAAGGGAATATGATCTTAGCGCCTTGGCAAGTAGGGATGCCGAACATGTTTGACTAAGATGTCATAACAACGCTGGTGTTCTGCTAGAACAATTAAATGTTTAGGAAAGGCTTTGTGAGAAATGGACTTACGAGTGTCTTGTCTCCAGCTCTTAATTCTTAAAAGCTCAGAAGTCCCTGCAAAAGCACACTCTGTGCCTGCTTAAGAAGTACACATAGCTCTCCAAGTGGGCTACTTGTGAGATTAATTTTATAGTTTTTTACCTCTAAGATAGTAGACCTATATGAGATTTTACAAAAGTATACTGTATTGCAGAAGTGCATTTTAAAAGTAAAGATAGTGATAATAAATGGAATACTTCCTAAAGATATATGAAATGAATATGGTTGTTTGAGGCCTCTTATCAAGATCATGATAGACACATGTAAAAAGGGCACACTTTTTGATACACATACCCCTATTTTAAGGGGCTCAAATGTCATTGGACAAATTAACATAATCATAAATAAAATTTTAATTTTTAATTCTTTGTTGAGAATCTTTTGCCAGCGGTAACTGCCCTACCGTAAGTCTAGAACAGATGGACATTACTAAATACTGGGTTTCCTCCTTTGTTATGCTTTGCCAGGCCTTTAATGCAGCTGTCTTCAATTTTTGTTTGTTCATGGGTATTTTTGCCTTTACAGCTTTGACTTCAGCAAGTGATATGCATGATTGATCAGATTGAGATTAGCTGATTGACTCGCCCATTGCAGAATATTCAAAGTCTTTGCCTTAAAAAACTCCTGTGTTGCTTTCGCAGTAAGTTTTAGGTCATTGTCCAACTGTACTGTGAAGCACCGTCCAATCATTTTTGTTGAATGTGGCTGGATCTGTGAAGAGAGTATATCCCTATAAACTTCAGAATTCATCTGCCTGCTTCTGTCACATCATCAATAAACACTAGTGACCCAGTGCCATTGGCTGCCATGCAAGCTCATGCCCTAACACTGCCCTCACCGTGTTTTACATATGCTTTGGATTATGAGCCATTCCAAGCCCAGCCCATACTTTTTCTTGCCATCATTATTATACAGGTTGATCTTAGTATCTGTCCAAAGAATACTGTTCCAGAGCTTGGTTGGTGTTTGAAAAAAATGTCTTGGTCAAAATCAAATCTGACCTTTCTACTCTTGAGGCTTATGAATGGTTTGAACCTTGTGGGGAACCCTCTGTATTTGCTCTCATGAAATATTATCTTTATAGTATACTTGGATAGTGATATGCCTATCTCCTGGAAAGTGGTCTTCACTTGGCTGGATGTTGTAGAGGGGACTTCGTTACTGTGGAAAGGATCCTACGATCATCTACCACTTTTGTCTTCTATGGACAGCCGAGACTTTTTATGTTGCGTTCTTTTATTTCAGAATGTACTATACTGTTTATTTGGCCACTTCTAAGGTTCACACTTTCTATCTGATCTGAATCAGAATCAGCTTTATTGGCCAGGTGTACTCACGTACACTAGGAATTCTTTGTGGTACAATGCATCGCCAAGCAGCAACATGGAGGAAAAAACGTAGCATACATTACAAACATTACACATATGAGTTCATACTGCACATATGCAACTGTACAGTAGACATATTATACATTTAAGACTAAAAACTAAGGCTGCTTGGCAGAGCAGCACCGAGGCAGCCATCCGCGGCGCCAACTAGAACTCACACAATGCACATAATACAGAAGATTTAAGTATTACATCAAAAGATAAACCACACAGACAAAGACACAGAAAGAATAATGCATGATTGGTGTAGGCATTTTGAGTAATAACCTCCAGGGGTTGTGTATTCCACCATCACAAGGCACCAGGTGCGGCAGCCATCTTAGGCGCACTGCGTAGGATTACCCAGGGTGGAATAGTTTTTGCAGCATATGGATGGCTTGGTTCACTTGCATTGAGAGCTCCTTTGACTGCATGTTGTGGGTTCACAGCAACAACTTCCAAAGGCAAATGCCAAAACTCAATACCTTTTGCCTGCTTAATTGATAAAAGAATAGTCCAGATCTGTCCAAGAAAAGCTATGAATCAAGTGTCCAATTACTTTTGGTCCCTTGAATAAGATGGGGCTACATATTAAACAGGTGTAATTCCTAAACTCTTCCTCCAATCTGGATGTGTGTACTCTCTACACTTTAAAACTACATATCTATCTATCTATCTATCTATCTATCTATCTATCTATCTATCTATCTATCTATCTATCAGTTAAATATGTTTTAGTAAATGGCTAAAATAACAAAAATTATGTCAGTGTCCAAATACAGTATATATGGACCTAACTGTATATACATTTTATATTATTATAATAATTATTATAAAATTACTAGCTGAAGTACCTGGCGTATTAAGTTGGTTGTAACTGTCAACATATTAAAAATAATTAGTAGTTAAGTAGCTCTTCCAATACACCCTTGAGGTGGCTGCCCAGTGTTGTTTTTAATTTTGGGGCATCACCAGTAGCTCTGATCCCCAGCTTTTTTGTCTGTTTAATTTTATAATCACTTTTCCATTGCAAGATGGGTTTAAAGTTTTCCTTCTGTTATCAATGTTGCTATTCCAAGGCTTTTGGGTACACAACATTTATGTCTTCCCACCACTATTTCTGTCAGTTATTTTAGTTGATTTATTGCTATTTCAGTCAGTTATGTCAGGTCATTGAATTATGGATATTTCTGTTGGTTATTACAGTTTTCATTCAAATCCATCCATTGAAGCACCTAAAACAGGCTCCCTGTTTCAAAGTTCTGCCTAGCATACACCAACAGGAGGTCTGACTGGGACAACAATCCCTTAGTATGTCTTATGGCATCCATCGTTACCACTCTGGGAAATTTTCCTCAAAATCCATCCAATGAAAGGCCCAGAACTGGCTCTCCAGGTCAACGTTCTGCCCAGCATACACCAACGGGAGGTCTGATTGGGACCCCAACCCCTAGTATGTCTTCTGAGATCCAATGGGGTCGATTCAATTCGGCAACAGTTGAATAGCGCCGGCAGTTTGCTCCCGGCGCTATTCAATACAGCGACGACTGACCCTCAATTGTTGGGAATTCTTCTCTCATCCCCGGGGGATGAGAGAAGAAACCCGACAAAAGTGCTACCGCGCGGCCGGCGCGAGGCTGATTCTGTCGGGAATCAGCATCGCCGTGGGTAGTTAAGTCGGAGAATGCCCGTTCTCCCGACAAAACGACCTGTTAAGTCGGCGAGAACGGGCCATCGCCGACTTAACTGGAGCTGAATTGAATAGCGTCGGGAGCTAATTCCCGGCGCTATTCAACTGTTGCTGAATTGAATCGACCCCATAGTTACCACTCTGTGAAGTTTTCTTCTAATCCATTCAGTTAAAAGCCCGCAACAGGCTCCCTGTGTCAAAGTTGTCCCAAGCATACACCAATGGGAGGCCTGACCAAGACCCCAACCCCAGAATATGTTTTATGGGACCAGTGTTACCACTCTGTGGTATTTTCATCCAAATCCATACATTGGAAGGCCCAAAACAGGCTCTCTGGGTCAAAGTTCTGACCAGCATAAACCAATGGGAGGTCTGACTGGGACACCAACACCCTAATATGTCTTCTGTGATCCAATTTTACACCTTTGTGAAGTTTTCTTCCAAATCCATCCAGTAGAAGGCCCAGAACATGCTATCTTGGTCACAGATCTCCCTCGCACATTCTGCCGTGAGGTCCGACCAATCTCAACCCCCTAGTATGTCTTCTGGGATACAATGTTTCCACTCTGTGAAGTTTTATTCCAAATACATCTAGTGGCAGACTCAGAACTGGCTCCCCGGTTCAAAGTTCTGGCCAGTGTACACCAACAGGATGTCGTACTGGGACCCTAACCCCCTAGACTGTCTTCAGGTATCCAATGTTACCACTTTCTGAATTTTTCTTCCAAATCCATACAGTGGAAGGAACAGTCTCTCTGAGTTAAAGGTCTGCCTGGCACATTCCACTGTGAGGTTCAGCCGGGACCCTAATCCTCCCTAAAACCTAGCCAGAATTCAACGGTACCACCTTGCGTTGGCCCTGAAAGGGGTGGACTTTTTTGATCCTGCCAGCACTGACCTGTTGTATATACTCTACAATTGTGACAGCCTTGAGAAAGGTCCCTAGAGGGACCAAAATATTGGTATATTCTGGACTTACACCAAACCCAGTGACTTTTGTTGAACTAAATTGGACAAGACTGGTGAGTGCATTTTATTCCATGTTGTGGAACAATAGCTATATTGATGTGGACTTCCTTTGGGATTTCCCTTAAAAGTGCACCCCAGCGGATGACCATTGTGCTGGTGAGAGTACTTTTTACTGTGTGTACAGTAAACACCTTAAACATACTGTACACACAGGCATACTCCTAGGTGCACCTCACCGTCGCATGTGCATGTCACATCCGGGGCTGGTGAGGCGTCGTGTCACCGCCTGATGTGCACATCACATCCGGCACACATGAGGTGGTACATTAACTTAGAAGGCATGTGTGGTGACCTCCCGGGCCGCTTGCTTCCAGGTTGGCGGCCATGTTCACTTTGGATTTTAGACCATCACATGCTCCTAATAACGGAGCATCACTTCCGCTTCCTGTTTTCACTGTGATTCAGATTACCACTATAAAATATGATTATTGTGTGCAGTGGATACCGTTATCATGTTAAAGAGGCTTATATATATACATATGTAGCCTTGAAAGAGTTGGTTAAATTGTTTTTAGACTGGGTTTAGGAACACGATGATAGGAGGAATATACCTTATCAACAGTAAAGGATATCCTGTGTCGGCCATATTGGAATAATTAATTATGCTGATTGCTAGCCTTATATAAATGCTGTCTGACATTAGGCCAGTCATTACCCCTGAGGAAGTCTGGAGGTGAGGACACTTGCTCCACCTGGATGAAACACGTTGGATGCTCATGGCTGGATGCTAAGATTCAGATAAACGATATAAATTTTCTAACTGATGTACGAGTAACTGCTGGCAGTCTTGTAGTGCTCTAAGTTTGTCATACGGTTTTACACTATGTGTGTGTGTTTTTTATGTTTTTTGGATCTTCATTAAACTCATGGAAAGTCCTGATGGTGTCAGCAACACTGTGGGGATCTCAAGATAAAGAGTGGGAGATAAGCTGTTTTGGATTGATTATATGGTACAGGTTCATCTATATCCTCTTTCACACTTGTGGTGATTTATATTACGTTATTTGCACTAGGAGGTGCTCTTGTTTATCTTTTGTTACAGAGTTTACAGAATTGGTGCACTGTCGAACAAGGAGCTGGCCATCCCAGATCGGTGGATTATTCTAGGCATTTTAATACTGGACTCACAAAAAGGGCTGAAAAGTTGTCTGCTTGTTTATTGTTTTAATTACTGTATACATGTTTATATGTACTGTACATATATAGATATATATATATTTATATATTATTCCCCCTTTTTATTTTCTTTCACTTGGAACTTCACCATGCCACAGAGCTAAACAAGATTGCACTATCGTCACTGAAACATAGAAACATTTAATTTCATGGCAGATATTAACCACTTGGCCCATCTATTGGCCCATTCCATATAATTTTAACATTTCAAAATCACTGTTTGGTACGGTGAATCAAAGAGAAGCATGGAAGATTGTATTGTTAGCACTGTACATCTACAGATAGCCTATTTTACTGTGAAATTCCACTGCAACCTCACTCGGATGTAATGGAGTGCGAAACAACAGAAGCTCCTAGAGTCCAGACAAACTTGTACGTTTTTTAAAAGCAGCAAACATTTACAAATACCAACCTGGTTTTACCTTGTTAATGTTGCTGATTTAAAAAACATATGAGTTCGGCTGGAATCTCTGGCGCTCCGGCTGTCTCGCACTCCATTACATCCGGCCCTAAAACTTTTTCACAGAAAATATATACTTTAAAAAATGTACATTTCAAAAATGTCTAAGAACCAAGGTTTTTTGAAAATATGTTTTTTGTCACTCTGAATATAGTTTTCTGGCTATGGAATTAAATAAAAAACACTCCTAAGGATTACAATTAGAGATTTGCTACTATATACAGTATATATGCCCTAACAAAAATGTCACAACAGTGCTACCAACTACGAATTGTATATATACTGTATATATATATATATATATATATTCATATACATATATATACATATATATATATATATATATATATATATCTATCCTGTATTTTATATATATATATATATATATATAAAATTTAATAATAATAATAATAATAACACAAACACATATTATTATTGTTATTATTATTATTATTACCTGCACAGTTTACTTTTTTTCGATACCGAGACCTCGGAAGCGTGCATGGATATTGCAAGGTGTGTACACACAGTGCAATATGTGCTAACTTTTCTTACGATTTTAACTATATAGTCAAAAATGTAAGCACACATCGCAGCATGTGTATGCACCTTAAGACTGAGCTGATCATCTTCCCACCCTCCCGTATAACCTCAGCTCCCACAATTTCGATATATGTTGATGGCACTACTATCTCCTCTAGCACCCAAGTACTCTGTGATTGACTCCTCCCTCTCCTTCAAACCACACATTCTGTTTCTCTTGTATTCCTGCCATTTCCATCTAAAAAATATTTCCAGATCCTTTTCAAAATTGAATGCGAGTAAGACACTCATCCACTCACTGGTCATCTCCAGATTGGACTACTGTAATCACCTGCTACTTGGCCTCCTTGACTACTGCCTCTCTCCACTCCATTCTATCCTTAATGCTGCTGCCTGGCTTATCTTCCTCTCTGAACATAATACATCCACCTTCCCTCTCTTAAAAGCCCTACACTGGTTAACTTTCCTTTCAGAATCCAATTCAAACTTCTCACACTCACTTACAAAGCCATCACCCATTCCTATCCCATTTACATATCTGAGCTTCTCTCCCTTTACATTCCCACTCACCCTCTTTGCTCCTTAAATACATACCGCCACTCCTACTGACTGATTACTGATTCCCACTTCCACCTCCAAGATTATGCATGTGCTGCTTCCTATCTCTAGAATTCTCTATCTCTCCCTATCAGACTCTCCACAAAACTTCAAAGAGGCTCTCAAGACACACTTCTTCAAACGTAGCCATCTCTCATCCTAACCCTCTGTTCCACGCTCACTGTTTATCCCATCTATATTACCCCTATCTGTCTATCTGCCCCATCCCCTTGCAATGTAAGCTGTCACAAGCAGGGCCCTATCCCATCATATGCTTTTCCTTCTCTTACTTAAACTATTTTCTACTCCATACTCCATAAAATGGCACCTAACCCTTGGTTTCTACTTTTCATCTTGGTTTTCATTAACCCAGATGACACCCATATCAAAAACAAAACATATTTGCATAGAAAATTACTTGTAGCGTGCATATACAGTATATCTAGAAAACATCTATGAACTAAAATTGTTTGAAAATTTGTTTTTATGGGGATTTATTTTTAACAATCACTTTTTGCTTACTGTACTGAAATTTAGAATCTAGCTTTGGAATCCAATAAAATAACTTACAAGAAATACAGTTGTACTTTGCGCGCTAACAAATATATGTAATTGCAAATAATTTGCTATGGCATTTTTACACGCATATTTATGGTTGTTTACTTTTCATATCTAGAAAATATATTGGGTATTGTTTGGGTGTGGTTCAATAGATCTACATTAAACTGACAGTCAATTGTTCGACTCCAAATGGTTGATGTTCGAAAGGTCGACAGAGTCAAAAGGTCAACTTGAAAAATGGTAGACTGTAGAAAAGGCCGACAGGTACAAAAAGTTGACAGGATCATAAGGTTGACATGAAAATCGTCAACACAAAAATGGTGGACACGAGTTTTATTTTGCCATTTTGTATGTTTCACCATATCTGAGCCAAATTAGCGGAAACATACCCACAGGGCCTGCTTCACGTGCTACGCTTCAGGCAAGATGCCTTGCTCCATTGCTGCAGTGCACGGCACAGGTTACCTTTTGCATGACGACCATTTGTGATTGACCTATTGACAGGGTTGGACTGGCCCACAGGGGTACAGGGGAAACCACCGGTGGGCCCTACTGCCTGGTGGGGCCCAACCTCCTTTTCTAGGGAAGAGGTTCCAGACCGTGCACTTAAATTATACATTATGCATATGTTCCATTATAATGTACAGGACTATGGTGTATTTTCTATCATGCATTGCTATTATTAATCTGCTATATTATCATGCATGCACTGGCAATATTGACTGTATATATATATATATATATATATATATATATATATCTATCAAGGGCCCCAGCCCATGCAGTCTCTAATGGTTAGGTAAACCAATGTAGTGGTTGGCCACACCCCTATGCATGGGCCCCTACCACTGCATTCCCCCGGTAGGCCCTTCATGTCCCAGTCCGACACTGCCTATTGACTGTCTATCTTTTTACTGTAGCTCTAACAACTGTAGTGTATACCGTACTATTAACACTATATTTTATGTACTTTTGTTTAATTTCTTTTTTTCACTAATCATGGAACTCAGCACAGAAATGTAAGCCTCATCAGAGCTTCTTTATACACATTAGGGGTCAATTATAGAAGAAATAGGGTTGGCGAGAGTGCATTTATAGCGCCATTCCTTTCTTCGCATGAGTGCATACAGACTTTTCCTACATGCAAAAGATCTTAAGAATGTAAACTAGTGCCAATGGTTGAGTTTCATCATTATAGTTTTGCAAAATTCTGTTGCTGCATTCCTAGGCTTAACAAAAACAAAAAAGACATGTAATAAATACAATACAAAGTTTCCTTAATTTCATGATATATGAAAGACATAAATTCATAAAAAGTAAAAAAAAGTTTAAAAGAGGGAGTGATGCTAAAGTTGCAGTAAATTAAGCCTCAATATATTTGCTATTTTTATTGTTTTAATTGTTTTATTTGTCGCATTTTATGCAGCTATTGCTAACTTGCAAAGTTGAGCAAAGATTAATATTTTAACAATATTTCTAAAGACCAGAAATTGGTTGTTCTACTCAGTAGTATGATCTTGGAGGTCAAGACAAAGCATATAGCACTTTACACTATGCTACTGTTTTCTGTCTCAATATTGTGCCTTAAAACTGAGACACAAATCTCAATTTATCTCTGCATGCATGCACAAGTAAAATAAAGTTTTAAATGCGATTTAACAGTGCAGAACAGAATGATTTTCTGCTGTCACTGACCATGAACTGAGTAAAACCAGTTGCATTTAAGTAAAACATTTTCTCAATAATATGCAACTGTATAACACAGACTCTAGGGATTTCTCTTTTCTTCTGCCATCTAAACTTACTCACTTTTAATCCCTCATGACTACTGTATAAAGTTGTTGGAACCAGTAAATGTAAAATGCAAGAAGTAAAACATCCAGCAATATTTCCAACAAGGAGAACAGTTGCTGTGCAGGCTAATGGATCTCCATTGTATCATTCAAATGAGTGTATCTGTCTACTTTGGCCACCCAAGTGTACAGCCAAACTGGATACAGAGATGCCTATGCGACAACCAAGCCAGACAGATGAATCTCAACATGTGTGGCCATCTTTATTAAAAGAAAAAATATTCCTATTTTACAGTCCTACGTTATCAAGATATGTAATTGTATATTGTATTACAAAATGACAGGTATCACTAATTATCTAACAATGTGAGCATGTTAGTTCAGTGAGTACTGCAATAAGCTTTTATGCAGTGCTAATGGTACTGATATCATCTAATTGGTCTGATACTGCTGTCTGACCTGAACAATTGGCAAAGCAGAAGATAATCTGATTAAAATGAGTCCTCGAATCACTGACCTACAATCCATTAGACATAAGCAACCACCTTTGGGACTTCTGCCATTACAGATCTAATTAATCGTCCTCATCCCCCAGTTTCCTTGCTAACGATTTCTGTTTCTGATGCCCAGAGGATTATGAAAGAGAGCAGGATTAAGGCAAATTGCCAGTTGTGATTTCACTAGTTACTGTAGCTGCCTCTTTACATAGTGTTCAAACTTGCTCACTTGTTATCTTCAGGGTGATGCCACTGTTATAATGATTGGGAGGGTGAATGGAGTTTATATTAACAATATTATTCTGTCACTATGGGGTAAATGTATGAAGCAGTGAAAAGAGTGGAGAAGTGAGCCAGTGGAGAAGTTGTCCATGTCAACCAATCAGCTGCTCCAAATAATTTTATAATATTAAAATTATAAATGTTACTGCAATGCTGATTGGTTGCCATGGGCAACTTCTCCACTGGCTTATTACTCCACTCTTATCACTGCGTCATACATTTACCCCTATGCATTGGCGTTTCTATAATGGGTGCAGTGTGTGCGAGGCACACGGGCCCCCAGGTCCAGGTGGGCCCACCCCGCACACACTGCACCCATTTGCTTAATACTTACCTCTCTGAAGTCCCCCGTCGAAGCCATCCCTTTTCGGCAGCACAATACAGTTTGAACACTAGGGGGAACAAACTCTATTGCGTCTACTGAAAACTCCAGAAAGATGGCACGGCGGCCATTTTTCTGGAGTTTTGCGCATGCGCATTTGCAAAATCTTTGGGAAAATGGCCACCGAGCCGTGTTCCCGGAGGTTTGCGCATGTGCAATAGAGTCTGCTCACAGACTCTATTGCCGCTGCCGCAGAGAAGGATGGCACCGCCGGGGGACTCCAGAGAGGTAAGTATTAAATGCTGTGCATCAGTCAGAGAGGAGGGGGCCCCTGAAGCAGAAGGCTGCACACGGGCCTCCTTCTCAGCAGAAGGCCAACATTGATGATTTTGACATGGATTAAAATATTGGCATCATTAACATTATGACATCGGCAAAATGTCGAAATTAACAGAATGTAAACATCGAAAATGTCAACATAATCATAATGTCAACATTTTCATGAGGGTTAGTGTTAGGGTTAAGGTTGCCATTAGGGTAAGTGTTGGTGTGAGGGACAGAATGAAAAAAATAATAATCAGGCGCTGACTTATATAGTAGATATATGGAATATGTGTTAATAAATACCAATAACTCCAGTAACCTAATACGGCTAGTGGATGCCCACTGACCTGTTCACTAAAGAAAGAAAAAATATGAAACAAATGAAGATACTGGGCTCGAAATTAGTTTTTGACTTGGCATAAAGAACAATCAAGACACTAGAAATGTGATACAATATGAAATATTTATTAATTCGCAGTATATGATACATTAAATAAAACCTAACAAGTTAGTAATGAATATAAAAGATCATTGTACCCACATATATAAAACATCAAATTGATCTGAATATCTGTACATAAAAAAGCGTATAAGGTCAATAGCAGCTACCAGTTCAATTGTACTGGCAAGTAAAGTCCAAAATTGCTGGCACTTGGTGCCTTGCTAGATAAATAAATGCCCATATATCATGTGTGCACGGTGGCCACGGTGAAAGAATTCAAGTGACAAACTGTGTCCACTTGTCCTTCATTTTAGTTGTCACGACTTTTATCAAGAACGTGTGAGTGCCTGTCATGGAAACCCTAGATGGGGGCTGCACTGCACCCATGACCCAGTACATTGACTGATGCCTCTCAAATGATTGGGGGGGGGGAGGGAGCGAGGTGCCCCCTTACTCCTCCCCCCATTCTGACACCTGTGGATGCATGTGAGCAATTTTTATAATCCAACCTTAATGAGAAGTATTAATTACGAGCAGAAAGTCTGGCATTGAATGCAAACTCCTGAGGTAAGGACCTCATGTGTGTCACAAAAGCAGCAACTCCGGATGTAACTGGGAGCTCACTGAAGAGGTTACGAGACCTGCTGCAGAAAACTTGGTGTTTGCTTATTCCAGGTACAGAGGATGGTAGCTGTGCAGCTGCTGGGTGGACTATAAGTGCCGATGCCAAGTGAACAATGGGGGTGCTAAACAGCAGATAATGCAGGAGGTGTCCTGAGTCTCTGAGTCATCTTAGGGACAGAATGACGAAACCCCCCAGAAAATCAACATTCTAACAATATCGACATAGCAGTGTTGACATGATCAGTGTTGACATGGTCAATGTCAACTTTACAACCATGTTGACATTCTTATGTCTACATTGTGAATCCCAGACATATACAGTACACTGAATCCCTGCTATATATTTTTTTCATTGATAATCCACTACAAAACATGCGCATCATAGGTAGAACTAGCAGCTGGTGCATTGCACTGGGGCCCAACACAATTAAGGGACCTACAGCTGGCAACATTATAATGAGTCAAACTGGGCTGCAAAGTATAAGGATGCTGGAGGAGAGGAGCCGGGGCCCAACAACAGGAGTGGGGTACCAGTGGGGGAGCCGCAGCTGTACGGCCAGATTAACAATGGGAAATTAATACATGACCTGTGATCACCAGCAGTATTTAGGATGGGAGTGTCACTGGCATCTGGCGGTCACTGATGCTGTCTGTAATATATGGGTCACTGATGTTTTCTATAGTTTATAGGGTCACCGATGCTGTCTGTATTGTACCCGGGTCACTGATGTTGCCTGGACTGTACAAGGTCACTGATGATGTCTGTAGTATATGAGGGTCACCGATGTTGTCTGTACTGCACGGGTGTCACTGATGCTGCCTGTACTGTACGGGGTTCACTGATGCTGTCTGTAGTATATGGGGGTCACTGATGTTGTTTGTTCTGTATGGGGGTCACTGATGCTGTCTGTACTGTACGGGGGTCACTAATGCTGTCTGTACAGTACGGAGGTCACTGATGTTGTCTGGTCTGTACGGGGTCACTGATGCTGTCTGTAATATATGTGGGTCACGGATGCTGTCTGTAGTATATGTGGGTCAAGGGCAAACGCAGGATTTTTCCTGGGGGGTTTCTGTGTGTGTGTGTATATATATATATATATATATATATATATATATATATTGTTCCAAAGACCGACACTTCTCTGCTATGTTTAATATCTGCGTCCAGGTGCCATCTAATCCCCTAAGGGATAAATCAAATATGGTTCGCAGTAGCGGCACTCAGCGACGACTTCTTTAGAAGATTAAAACACCATCACATTTCGACCCTTTCGTCAGGATACTAATTTTTTTGTATCCTGACGAAAGGGTCGAAATAAATGATCCTGAAACACTGAAACAATCCAGTGTGATGGTGTTTTAATCTTCTAAAGAAATCGTCGCTGAGTGCCACTACTGCGAACTATATATATCTGTATATATATATATATATATATATATATATATATATCAGTCTGGATTCCGCCACTCACCCTCTGCATGAATCACAATAAGATACTACCTCCGGTGGCCTCAGTATCATACTGCACGGCGGCAGTGTTACTTACACAAAAATCACACTTCTGCAGCACTCTGAGTGCCGCAGAAGTGTGATTTATATAAATATATATATATATATATATATATATAAACAAATCTAGAAAACCACAGCACTCGCCACCGCAGAAGCGGGGTGCAATATCTGCACTCACCACTCATAGGGTGGGGTGCATGCAGCCCATGGCCACCAACCCAAATATATACAAACAGAAAGTTCAGCACTCACCATAGCAAGCTCACTTGTCCTCACAACATCAATAAATAAATGATGGGGGTTTAGTTAGTGAATTGGCCAATGCACGGAAGCCTGCATACCGCTCGCCAAGGTACCCCACCTTCATGCAGGTCCTACACTAAAATAAAGTAATTTTTATAATCATTCATAATACAAATATTTCTTGCAGAATTGTTGCTGATATTGCTGTTGTTCTTTTTTTAGTTATTGATTGCCTTTGATTGTACTCACATTAATCCTATTCAAATTCCTTTTCCTGATCTTGCTATTCAAACCATCCTATTAAAAATGAATAAACCTGGATCTAGTCATAATCATCTTTCTGTCTTGAAGTTAGTGATAGAAACTGAGGAGTCACAACTGATAAGTACCTGGCAAGAGCACTACTACCAATATATCAACAGAGCCTATAGAGTATGATACAGATTGGTCGTCAGTCAGACAGCCTGTCACTAAATGATTGGGTTCCCAACTGGTATAAAAGCATTAGGCAATACTACTTTCATTTCATTGTGGGACTAATTTAACAATAACAGTAGATCTAACTAGAAGGTGCAATTTTGCACTTTGACAAACCATGCTGCACTGAGTGGGGAACTGCTGGGGGCCATTGGCGTCGAGACGAGAGGGGGTACTAATTACCCGGGTACAGGCCTGTTGGAGGGGCCTGTGTCTGTGACACCCCCTTCTTATCTGTCAGGCTGTAGCACTATAGCCTCCCATCCCAGCCCAGCACACATTCCTGTGTGCCAGGCTGTGGTGGGTCCAAAGAGGCTGCTGCCACTGAGTGCATCAGTATCCTCTTCCTGCAGTGGGGGGTTAGCGATCGCACTGATTCTTCCCCCTACTGAATCTGATCCTGGCTAAGGGTTGCATATCACCCCCCTGTGCAGGTCTGCTGGATGACTACCAGCCTCCCGACAGCAGGCATTTCAAACCCAACCTGTCTGTGGCTCTGCTTGGGGGCAGATTTAAAAAGAAAGATGTACATTTAGGTGGGTAATGCTTCACAGACCAGCAATAAAATTCAGTGTAGGAAAAAAAAAAACATTTGTGTGCTCATAAAAAAGCAGACAGCAGTTTTTGCCTGTATGAAAAAAAAAAACTAAAACAAAAAAACGTTCTCTGTACAGTATGTCAGTATAGTTTGTCCGGGTACAAATTTGCAGTTAGCTGTATTTGTTCCGACCGCTAAATAATTATTGGGGTTCATGGCACATCATGCTAACAAAAATAACAGTCTGTAACTGGGTGACAGACCAGAGTAGAAATATATTATCAGGAGAACTTTGTTTATTTATTGACACTTTATTATATATTACCAGCATATTCCTTTGTGCTTTACAGATGGGAACAAACAGTAATAAAATGAGAAAGTGTCCATAGTGTCATAAAATTCTGAATGTGATGACTGAATAACTGAAGGAAAAGGGTATGGGAGGAGTTACACCTCCATGGCAACAAGTCATCCTATGAGGTCTTATGTAGATCAGGTGAGGGGCATGGTTAAGTTGGTATAGTGGGGAGGATGATTTGGTTTTCCCTCTTTTCATATTTGGACGTTGACCCACCCAACCGCCCTGTATGCTTGGTCTCGGCTTGGAGGGTTGGGATAGCCTGAGAACTGTGGCTGTGGGTAATAGTGTTGATAGGTGCTCAGGGTAATGAAGATGGAGGCGTTGGATACGTGGGAGTGCCATCAGACCAGATGGGCTCTGGCCTCCTGTGTAGACTTGTGATACCTGAGCACCTTGTTTGAGTGAAGGGAAGACAAGAAGTGGAGAGTTGGCCATGGTCTTCCATAAACTTTGTTACCACAAGGGTGGCATATGGCCTTATATTGCCCTTTGTGTAAGCGATGGAGGCGGGGCTGGAGTTGGGCCCTTACCTCTTTGTTGTGGTTCAGTTTACTGGTTGGAGTTTTACAGCCACACACATATGCATTGCATTAAATAAGGACATGGTTATAAATAGGTCGTCCCTCCTTGCCACCATACCTATTTATGGTTTTAAATAAAAGCTGACAATTATTATTTTGCAAATTTACCTGATTATCTGTGTCTTTTATTTCATGAGAGTATGCATGGGTATGCAAATGAATGAAGTCAGTCAGCGATAGACATTTTATGGGTAATAGACAGACAGACAGACAAGTAAGAGGGACCTTCTTGCAAGCTTAACTTTCAGTGTATTTCTCTATGAAGCTAAATGACAGATAAGCATACAAATTAAAAAGGGCAGCTATATAGCACTACAGCTATATACCACAACTTGTCTATTCTCCCAGAATGTCTGGAAGGCACAGAATTTCAGTTCAGACCCATCAGAGCATCCACCTTCCCAGATCCCACCCTCTTCCTTAGTGAAGTGGGATGGGTGTTGATGACACAAGTGATGATGCAGATTGTGGCTTATTGCAGTACAGGGTGGCGCCATGATGACATGATTCATGTTATCATGCCAACAAACTTGTCCCTGGAACCTCCCCTTTAGGGTCTTCTGAGGGAAAAGTTGAAAAAGTACGTAAGTGTGCTTCTACCCACTTTTCCTCTCTCTCTATTCCATAGCTCTGAACATTGGGGGTAATTCCAAGCTGATCGCAGCAGGAAATTTTTTAGCAGTTGGGCAAAACCATGTGCACTGTAGGGGAGGCAGATATAACATGTGCAGAGAGAGTTAGATTTGGGTGGGTTATTTTGTTTCTGTGCAGGGTAAATACTGGCTGCTTTATTTTTACACTGCAATTTAGATTGCAAATTGAACACACCACACCCAAATCTAACTCTCTCTGCACATGTTATATCTGCCTCCCCTGCAGTGCACATGGTTTTGCCCAACTGCTAACCAAATTCCTGCTGCGATCAACTTGGAATTACCCCCATAGTCAGCTAAAACTATTGTTCTCTGGGAACTGGAGGGAATCATCTTCATTGTTAAACTGTTTACTATCATCTGACATTTTTAAGCATTTACACTTTGGATCACAAGCTTTGTTAAGATCATCTGAGGACAGATCTTAAAACACTGAAAGCTGCCATTGTCAGGTGCTGGTATTATGCAGACTATAGCACTGGATGAACTGTATATAGAGCAGAGGCAGAACTCTGGGAGGCAACGGAGTCATCTGCTGACGGGCTCCTGCTCTGAAGGGGGGCACCTCTCCTCCCATTCTGTGACACCAGTGAATTGAGTTAATTGATAGCTGCCACTATCTTTTCAGTGGCCGACTTCTTCAATGGTCCCTGCACCTTACAAATCACACCCTCTTTATTATACACATTTTACAAGTGTCACACCCAGGATTAGAAACCACAACCTATTACACTGGAAGCAGACACCTTACTGATAGAGCTATTTGCTCCTGTATAGGAAATATGAGAATTTTAACTATATGAAGATACTTCTCTGACAATTACACGTAACTCATATAGTTAGCAGTCTCATGCTTCCTCTACAGGAGCAAATAGCTCCATCAGTAAAGTGTCTGCTGTTACACACACACCCACTTATCTTGATATAGGAAATAGGAGGGCACCAATATTTATCTTGCCTCCGAGCAACTGGGACGAACTTACGCCACTGATATAGAGAGTAGCCTGCGTGCTTCTTAGGGTTTCTTAAAATGATGCAATGTATGTAGAATGAAGTGAACTGTGTGAGTTGACAATGAGGGCATATGCCAAAATCCCGAAATAAATAGAAAAGTACAAAGTTTTGGTAATATTATTATTTACAATATTACCACATTGGCATTTCTATCATGGGTGCAATGTGTGCCGTGCACATGGACGCCATGTTTCCGGAGACCTCCGCATGCACAGTAGACTTCGGCACAATACTGGAGCCTACTGCGCGGTGGAGAGGAGGAGGCCCACACGGAGTGTGCACAAGGGTCTCCTCCTCTCTTAAAACGCCCCTGTATTACCTTTCATTTATATAACACCAGCATATAATGCTTTACAAGTGAGAGCAAATAGGGGCATCATTAAAGTCAATAACACCCGGTGCGCTGACAATCTCCCCCTCCTGTGAGTAACCAGAAAGGTGTCACAACTGAGGGTTTAGGCTGACGGGAGGAAGCCTCAGTTGTAGGGGCTGGAATGAAGTTAAACTTAGATGGTTTAATCAGACCCCTGGACATGTAAGTGTGGAAGGAAACCCGAAGGTGTGACCATGACAAGCAAGTTAAAAGTCAAATGAAAGTTTATTAAACAGACTCCGTATAATCACAACAGCGTTCACAGTCAGTATTAGCAGTGGCAGATAATACAGTTCCTGGATCACTAAACCATAAAAAGGTATAACAGGGCACTGGTAGGTTGCAGAACGGATGTTATAGTCCTTGGGTAGAATAATCTTACCAGGCCAGGCTGTAGTAGTGGAGACAACCGAGGAACACGCCAGTAGGTGTATGAGATGATGCTGGTAACTGGAATGCACTGTAGGAGTCACTGGACGGAACCAGCCAGATGGTGGAGACACGGAGTTAAAACTGAAAGATGCTAGGGTGCGTGGAAACAGATGAAATGAAGAGTGGTTACCGGTGGTAGTGGATACTGCTGGTAAGTAGAAATCCGCTGGGAGAACACCGGCTCTTTAAGGAGGCTGAATTCTGTTGGAAGCAGGTTGCTGGAAACAGATGGGTTAATAGCTGAAAGCTTGGAAGCTGGAAGCAAACGAAGTAATAGCTGAAAGCTGGATCAGTCACAGAGGATTGCAAAGTCAGGCTGCACCGCAGGATGGAAAGCAGGTGCGGGTCTCTTTGTGGATGCTGGAGACAGGAGCTGGAACCTGGAGAAACAAACCACAGGAGAGAGAGACTGGAACAAGGTATGACATTCAAAGCACTGACATCTATCTGGCCCAGACACAGGATACTTATACCTGCTGCTATGCAGGCATTGGCTGGGCAATTATGCAGATTCCAGAGATGGTGGATTGGAGGAATTGGAGCATGTGATCAAATCCAACATGGCTGCGCCCATGCTGGAACCTGGAGGGAAAACCTGGTTTGGAATGAAATGTGCAAACATAGTGATAATGGCGGCGCCGGCCGCGGAGGACAGGAGACGCCAGATGACAGTTATCTGCTGAGACACTTGGAGGGCAGCAGAGACCGCGGCAGGCATGATACATGATTCTGAGAACCTGCAGCAATAACACAGTAACGGAGGCGGAGGCCGCGGAGGATGGGAGACGCCATGTTGGATTCAAACATGGCTCCGCTGTGGTAGTGTCTCAGAATGACAGGAGGGATGTGCAGAGTGTTGACACAGATGAGATCCGGATTTGGAACGCTGGGCCAGTCTCAGAAGACACCTAAATGGCAGGTAATGGCGTCCAGATACCCGGATCGTGACAGCACCCCCCCCTTTAGGAGTGGCCCCAGGACACTTCTTAGGCTTTAAAGGAAACTTTGAGTGGAAATTTCGGACCAAGGCAGGAGCATGGACGTCTGAGGCATTGGTCCAAGAGCGTTCTTCAGGACCATAGCCCTTCCAGTCAATGAGATACTGTAGCTGACCGTAACGGAAACGTGAGTCCAAAATCTTGGCCACCTCGTACTCGACTCCCCGTTGAGTCTGAACTTTGGGAGCTGGAGGAAGTGCGGAATGAAACCGATTTAGGATCAGCGGTTTCAACAAAGAAACATGAAATGTCCTGGGTATTTTCAAGAAGGGTGGTAACTGTAATCTGTAGGCAACAGGATTGATGACTTGTTCAATCTTGAAGGGACCGATGTAGCGAGGTGCAAATTTCATGCTGGGAACTCTCAACCTCAAATTCTTCGTGGACAACCACACACGATCACCCACCTTGAGAGCAGGAACCGCTCTACGCTTCCTATCGGCAAACTTCTTATACCTGGATGAGGCTTTAAGCAGGGCTGCGCGGACGTTCCTCCAGTTATTTGAAAACTGACGCAAGGTGACATCCACTGCTGGAACAGAAGTTGCGGGAAGCGGTTGGAATTCTGGGACTTTAGGGTGGAATCCATAATTAATGAAGAATGGTGTAGAAGAAGATGAGGAATGGTATTGATTGTTGTGGCTTAACTCGGCCCAAGGAAGGAGTTGAACCCAGTCATCTTGAGAGGAAGACACATATATACGGAGGAAGGCCTCCAAGTCCTGATTCACCCTCTCGGTTTGACCATTGGTCTGAGGATGGTAAGCCGTGGAAAACTTTAACTTGACTTGGAGGCCTTGACACAAACTTCGCCAAAATTTGGCTACAAATTGTACTCCACGATCCGAGATGATCTCTTCAGGAAGACCGTGAAGTCGGAAGATCTCTTGTATAAATACTTGAGCCAACTTGGAAGCTGACGGAAGACCGGTGAGAGGGATGAAATGTGCCATCTTGGTGAACCGGTCAACTACCACCCAGATGGTATTAAACTTGTTGCAGATAGGTAGATCGGAAACAAAGTCCATCGACAAATGGGTCCATGGTCGACGGGGAACAGATAATGGAACCAGTTGCCTCGCAGGCGACTGGCGGGAGACTTTGTGTTGGGCACACTTTGGGCAGGAGGCAATAAATTCCATAACGTCCTTCTTCAGAGTTGGCCACCAGTAGGACCTAGAAATAAATTCAAGGGTTTTCTGAATGCCTGTATGTCCAGCAAAACGGGAAGCATGGGCCCAATGCATGAGCTTCTTCCTTAGAACTGGCTTAACAAAACTTTTCCCTGGTGGAGGCGTAGAGTCCATCCCTACCGTGGAGAATGCCAACGGATTAATAATAGGATGCTTGTCTGCAGACTCGGACTCATTTTCTTGCTCCCATGAGCGGGAAAGGGCATCGGCCTTACGATTCTGAGAACCCGGACAGAACTGGAGTTTAAAGTCAAACCTAGAGAAGAAAAGTGCCCATCTGGCCTGACGAGGATTCAGACATTGTGCGCCTTTGAGATATAAAAGATTTTTGTGGTCGGTAAGTATGGTGATTGAGTGGGAAGCTCCCTCCAACAGGTATCTCCACTCCTCCAGAGCGAGCTTGATGGCCAGCAACTCCTGATCGCCAATGGCATAGTTGCGCTCAGCTGGGGAGAACTTCCGGGAGAAGAAACTGCAAGGATGTAGATGTCCATCTTTGGCCCTCTGGGATAACACTGCTCCTACTCCAACGGAGGAGGCATCTACCTCTAAGATAAAAGGAGAGTCGGTGTCGGGCTGTTTCAGAACTGGTGCAGAGATGAACCGTTGCTTCAGAAGGTGAAAGGCCTGCGTAGCTTCCTCGGACCACTTGGACGGATTAGCACCTTTCTTGGTTAATGCAGTGATAGGTGCCACAATGGTGGAAAAGTCTCGTATAAATTTTCTATAATAATTGGCGAACCCTAAGAACCTCTGGACCCCTTTGAGGGTTAAGGGTATAGGCCAATTCTGGATTGCTTGGAGTTTCTCAGGATCCATCTCTAGTCCGGAACCGGACACAATGTAACCTAGAAACGGAATGGTTTTAACTTCAAACACACACTTCTCCAATTTACAATAGAGGTGATTGACACGGAGACGGGAAAGAACCTCTTTTACCCAGAAACGATGATCTTCGAGATTATTAGCAAAGATGAGGATGTCATCTAGATAAACCACGACATGGCGGTACAAGATGTCCCTGAAGATCTCATTCATGAAGTGCTGGAAGACTGCTGGAGCATTGCTCAATCCGAAGGGCATGACGAGGTACTCATAATGTCCGTCACGGGTGTTAAAGGCGGTCTTCCACTCGTCACCCTCACGGATTCGGATGAGATTGTAGGCACCCCTCAAGTCCAACTTTGTGAAAATGGTTGCACCACTAACTCTATCAAAGAGCTCGGTAATTAGGGGTAAAGGGTATCGGTTCTTGACGGTAATGTCGTTCAGACCTCTGTAGTCGATGCACGGACGCAGACCACCGTCTTTCTTCTTAACGAAGAAGAAGCCTGCGCCGGCTGGAGAAGAAGATGGTCGGATGAAACCCGTCGCCAGGTTCTCTTTGATGTACTCTTCCATGGAGTGTGTCTCAGGCAGAGACAACGGATAAGTTCGGCCTCGCGGTGGAACCTTCCCTGGAATGAGGTCGATTGGGCAGTCCCATTCTCTATGAGGAGGAAGGATATCAGCAGAGGCTTTACTGAACACGTCCGTGAAGTCTTGATATGGAGGAGGCGGAACATCAGATGATCTGGGGAAGGAAGAACAAACAGGAAGAACTTTGGCTAAACAAGTCTCAGCACAGGAGGAACCCCATGCCAGTATTTGCGTAGTCGTCCAGTCAATCGATGGGTTTTGGAGACGGAGCCATGGAAGGCCTAAAACCACTGGATGTGTGGCTCTTGGAATCACTAAAAAAGAAATATACTCAGAATGAAGAACTCCCACTCTCAGACGAACTGGAAGAGTCCTTAAGGAAATGACTGCGTCAAAAATCTTGCTGCCATCCACGGCAGTCAAAGAGATGGACGAGGACAGTCTCTCGGTGGGTAGGGACCACCATTTAACATAAGCTTCGGTTATGAAATTCCCAGCTGCTCCGGAATCAAGGAGGGCAATGACGTTCCTGTAACGTTGAGCAATTTGGAGCGACACTGGGAGGTTACAATCATGAGGAGATGGAGAGGAGATCATTACTCCTAGCCGGCCCTCTCCTTGGCGAGCTAGGATCTGGAGTCCCGAACGTTTGGGACAGGCGTTGATAGTGTGCGACGGAGCTGCACAGTAGAGACATAGAGACTCGGAGAGGCGTCTTCGGCGCTCAGCGGGAGATAGACGGGAACGACCAATTTGCATAGGCTCATCCTTGGATGGAGATGGTTGACGAGGAGGAGGAGCAGAATATTTAGGAACGGATGATCTTCCTCGCTCGGTTGCTCTCTCTCTGAACCGTAGATCAACCTTCGTGCATAGTGAAATTAGCTCATCCAACTTAGAAGGCAAGTCTCTGGTAGCTAACTCATCTTTAATGCGTTCTGACAAGCCATGCCAGAATGCAGCATACAGGGCCTCGTCGTTCCAGGCCAGTTCAGATGCCAGGATTTTGAACTGTATAAGATACTGTCCCACAGTACGTGTTCCCTGGCGTAGACGGAGAATCTCAGATGAAGCAGAGGAAACCCGGCCCGGCTCGTCGAAGATGCGCCTGAATGATGCTACAAAGTCAGTATAGGAGGACAGCAGGGGATCAGACTTCTCCCATAACGGTGATGCCCAATCAAGGGCTGAGCCACTGAGGAGAGAAATAATATAAGCAACTTTGGTACGGTCACTGGGGAAGTTGCCAGATTGAAGCTCAAAATGGATTTCGCATTGGTTAAGAAATCCCGTGCAGAACCTTGGAGATCCGTCAAATTTTGCTGGCGTTGGAAGATGAAGACGTGGTATGGAAATGGGCAAGGTGGGTGGGGTTACAGCTGGAGTCACTGTGGTGGACGCACCAGACGTGCCAGGTCCACGGAGGGTCGTCTGAATCCCATCCAGCCGAGTAGAGAGATCCTGGAGACAGCGGATGATGTGACCTTGTGCAGCCTCCTGATGTTCGAGTCTGGCTGCCAGTTCTTGCATAGGTCTAGCCGCTTGATCCTGGTCTCCGGCTGGATTCATAGGGTCAGTGCTTACTGTCACAACTGAGGGTTAGGCTGACGGGAGGAAGCCTCAGTTGTAGGGGCTGGAATGAAGTTAAACTTAGATGGTTTAATCAGACCCCTGGACATGTAAGTGTGGAAGGAAACCCGAAGGTGTGACCATGACAAGCAAGTTAAAAGTCAAATGAAAGTTTATTAAACAGACTCCGTATAATCACAACAGCGTTCACAGTCAGTATTAGCAGTGGCAGATAATACAGTTCCTGGATCACTAAACCATAAAAAGGTATAACAGGGCACTGGTAGGTTGCAGAACGGATGTTATAGTCCTTGGGTAGAATAATCTTACCAGGCCAGGCTGTAGTAGTGGAGACAACCGAGGAACACGCCAGTAGGTGTATGAGATGATGCTGGTAACTGGAATGCACTGTAGGAGTCACTGGACGGAACCAGCCAGATGGTGGAGACACGGAGTTAAAACTGAAAGATGCTAGGGTGCGTGGAAACAGATGAAATGAAGAGTGGTTACCGGTGGTAGTGGATACTGCTGGTAAGTAGAAATCCGCTGGGAGAACACCGGCTCTTTAAGGAGGCTGAATTCTGTTGGAAGCAGGTTGCTGGAAACAGATGGGTTAATAGCTGAAAGCTTGGAAGCTGGAAGCAAACGAAGTAATAGCTGAAAGCTGGATCAGCCACAGAGGATTGCAAAGTCAGGCTGCACCGCAGGATGGAAAGCAGGATGGAAAGCAGGTGACACCCGGGTACGGCCTGCACCACCATAGTTACATAGTTGTTGAGGTTGAAAAAAGACAAATGTCCATCAAGTTCAAGCTGTATTATAATTTTAGAATAATTAAATGCTGTATCCTTGGATATTTTTTTCAGCTAGGAAGGAATCTATCTAATCCATTTTTAAACTTATTTATTGAATCCACCAATACTACCTTCTCTGGCAGAGAATTCCAAATCCTTACTGCTCTTACTGTGAAGAACCTTTTTCTCTGTTGTGTATGACATTTTGTTTCTTCTAACCTCAGGGGGTGTCCTTGTGTCCTATGTAGCGATTTTTTAATAAACAAATCATTTAATAAGTATTAAAAGTATTTAAAAGTATTGTTCCTTTATGTATTTATAAATATTAATAATGTCCCCTCTCAATCGCCTCTTTTCCAGTGTAAACATATCTAACTTTTTAAGTCTTTACTCATAATTCAGTGCCTCTAACCCCTTAACCAGTTTGGCGGCTCGCCTCTGAACCCTTTCGAGTTCCAAGATATCTTTTTTATAGTGAGGTGCCCAGAACTGTACACAATATTCCAGGTGTGGCCGCACCAATGATTTATACAGTGGCAGGATTACACTCTCATCCCTTGTCTCCATTCCCCGTTTTATGCATGCTAACACCTTATTTGCTTTTGTTGCTGCATTTTGACATTGCGTACTGCTACTAAGTTTATTATCGATGAGCAACCCCAAATCTTTTTCTACTACCATTATCCCTACATTTTCCCCATTTAGTTTATATGCTGCCTGATTTTTTTTCGTCCCAAAGTGCATAACTTTACATTTGTCTATATTGAACCTTATTCTCCATTTATCTGCCCAGAACTCAAGTCTAGATAAGTCATTCTGTAGAGATTCAACATCCTTGTCTGAATTAATTATTCTACATAATTTAGTACCTGCGAAAATTGACACTGTGCTTTCTAGTCCCTCTCCTAGGTCATTAATGAATATGTTAACCATCAATGGCCAAAGTACTGATCCCTGCGGTATTGCAGTGAGTACTGAGGCCCATTCGGAGAACATCCCATTAATCCCCACTCGCTGTTCCCTATTGTACAGCCAATTACTCACCCAAGTACAAATAGTGTTTCCTACCCCAAGCTCTCTTAATTTGAAAATTAGTCTCTTATGTGGGACTTTGTCAAAGGCCTTAGCGAAGTCCTGAAAGACCACATCCACTGCTTTAACCTGATCAATATTATCGCTCACTTTCTCGTAGAAGCTTATTAAGTTAGTTTGACATGACCTGTCCTTCACAAAACCATGCTGATAACTTGTAATAACCTTGGATGTAGCCAAGTACTCTAGTATGGTATCCCTTAATTTACCCTCCAGTATTTTCCCCACTGCAGATGTCAAACTTACCAGTCTATAGTTACTGGGATGAGTTTTAATACCCCTTTTAAATATTGGGACTACCTCTGCTATATGCCAGTCCTTTGGTATCATTCCTGATGTAATTTACTCTCTGAAAATCAGATACAGGGGTCTCGATATCTCTTCGTTAAGTTCCATAAGAAGTCCTTCCGGCCCAGGAGATTTATTTATCTTAATTTTACTTAGTCTCTCCCGGACTACTGCCTCATTTAACCAAGTACCTAGCAATAGGTCATTATTATAGCTTATGTTGTGCTCTACTCTTGTCAACCTGTCCTCTCTTGTGAATACTGATGCAAAGAATTTATTCAATAAATCTGCTTTTTCCCTATCATCATTAATCAAGTCATCCAACTCTCCGATTAAAGGCCCAATATTCTCCTTTTTTAACCTTTTACCATTTATATACTTAAAATAACTTTTTGGGGTTTGTTTTACTCTTCTTTGCGATTGTTTTTTGTTTTCTATTTTAGCTGCTCTGATTTCTTTTTTGCTTTTTTTGTTACATTCCTTGTAGAACTGGAATGATTCCACTATCCCGTCATACTTGAAAGCTTGAAAGCACGCCTTTTTTTATCTATTTGTTCCTTGAACTTCTTATTAAGCCACATCAGTTTAAATTTACTACTCCTGTTTTTGTTGAACTTGAGAATATACATTTTAGTGTACTTATGGAGCGCAATTGTAAAAACATCCCACATTTCAGCTGTATTCTTACCGTGAAATATATTTTCCCAATTGATGTACTTCATTGCTGTATTCAGAGTTGGCTGCATTTATGCAACCACATCATCTAATCTATCAGCACCCACAATTTAATTTACATACCCACAACATGCCCATGGCACACTAATGCCTAGTTGTGGCACAGTTACAGCCACTTAGACACAAGTGGAGATGGTGCTGAGATGCATGAGCGGGGTTCTAAGAATCAAACCTGTGTGCAAACTCTGAATCAGGGCCAGTGATTATAACTAAGTTGTATCTAATGTCAGAACAGATATTAAATTAGAGATGAGCAGTTTGGTTTTACTGACAACCAAACACACCCGAGGACTCGAATTGAGTCCCAATTTGGATCACTTGGTATTCTGGTGTAAAATCAAGAAAGGTTGGATCTTGGATCTTAAAACCAGCGGTGTCAAGTTATGGCGTCTGTGCTTGCCAGAGGTGCAGGATGCCGGCCAAACTCAACTTTTTTTAAAGCGGCAGTCATTTAGAAGATATGGTTTTGCCTTGTAAATGGCTGCCCGGCATCCCGCACCTCCGGCAAACTCGGATGCCATTACATCCTGACATGAATCTCGTGTTTTGGATTGCATTTCAGGTGCCATTTCCTACAGGAGAATGTATGGTGAGGTGGTAAAAATTGACTGGAAATAACTGAAAACTAATGTTATTGATGTTATCGAACAAAAACAGGTCCACATTACACAATTTTAGGTGTCTTTATTACTGTTTTAAGAAATTCAAATCTGAATCAAAGCATACGAGGAAGGTTTTGCTACAAACTGAAAATCAAAAACACAACAGTGAGGGTGAACTTGACAAAACCAAAACACGGAGGTCCGCACACCTCTCTATGTTAAACACACTTTTATATTGATGTAGTACTTTAAGCAAATAAAGTGCTAAGCTCTGCTAGTATTCAACAATTTGTGGGCAATACACATATTTTTAGGGGTCATTTATATTTAAATATTTGTGGAATATAGTGCTAAAACAGATGTTTTCGGGGGGTATTAAGGGTCCCGCAGATGTACTATGCAGGGATCTCAGCAGATATCTTCGTTATCTGCCTCAGTCCCTCCACAGGTTTCTATGGGAGTTGCTGTGCTGCTGGATTTACCAAGATTGACCCCAATAGGTAACGCCATCTTCTGATGGTGGTATCCTATAGAAGCCTACTGGCTACTATTCTGCTAAATCTTCCGGAGAAGGATACCTCTGTCCCTGGTGACGCATACACTAATGCGCATTGGTTGCAGGGTTCTAAGACAGAAAGTAGTGTAATAGTACTATGTTATCATACTGCTTCCAGCTCTTCGCCAGGAGGGGCTCTTATCGGAGTCCATATCCTGTCAAGATGTTTTTAGTAATTCTGTGTGAACATATTAATTTTCACATTGCAAATTAGGACGAAAAACATTTGTCACATCCACATTAAAAATGCAGATTGTGAAAAATATGCCCCTTAGTGTACATTTTGACGATTGATTTCAGCAGACATTTTGCCTAAAGTGGGAATGTGCTTCCAAGAACTTTTCTTGATCACCTTATTCTATTTGCACTTTGAAATTTCTCCATTCCATGCACAGCATTCCCGTTGTTGTTGTTTTTTTTTCTCTCCATATTTTTAGCTGGATAAACCAAACACATTTTTCTAAAGATAAACTATGTAAAAGAATTCAATATACAAATGATTGCATCTCAAACAGCTTGGCAAATCATATGAAGTTTCCATAGCAATCTGAAGAGTTTTGGAAATGAGTGTTCATGCAGATGTTAAACTGAAAATGATCAGGTGAATCTAGTTCTTTCTGATTATGGGCCTAATTCAGACCTGATCGCTCGCTAGCTGGTTTTTGCAGCGCTGCGATTAGATAGTCGCTGCCTACAGGGGAGTGTATTTTAGCTGTGCAAGTGTGCGAACGCATGTGCAGCCGAGCAGTACAAAAAGATCTTTTGCAGTTTCTGAGTAGCCCAGGACTTACTCAGCCGCTGCGATCACTTCAGCCTGTCCGGGACGGGAATTGATTTCAGAGTTCAGACACGGCCCTGCAAACGCTTGGACACGTCTGCATTTTTCCAACCACTCCCAGAAAATGGTCAGTTGACACCCACAAACGCCTTCTTTCTGTCAATCTTCTTGCGATCGGCTGTGCAAATGAATTCTTCGTAAAACCCATCGCACAGCAACGATCCGCTTTGTACCCGAGTAACGTGCCTGCGCATTGCGGTGCATATGCATGCGCAGTTCTGACCTGATCGAAGCGCAGCGAGAAAAGCTAGCGTGCGATCAGGTCTGAATTACCCCCTATGTTCTTAGTGATTTCATATCAGGGACGTGCAGGGAGATAAATTTCTTCGGAGGCACTGGCTAGTACCAGAGCAATATTTACACACAATATATGAGCCAAAGGGCCTCACTTGTCATATACTTTTATTTCAGAGTTTTGACTATAAAAATGATTAGAATAATGCAATGAAGATATTTCTTATATATTCTTTGAATTTTTCATATACTTTATATAGTCAAAACTCTGGTGTGTACGTAAGTATGAAAGGAAAGGCTCTGCCCACCTGCCTCACCCCACCATACGTCACTGTTTCGTACATACCAAATGCAGCATCCACTTGGTGAACTTATATAGGTCTTACACTTTGTCTACTGTTTGTCAGTACATTAATGCAATTCTTATCAGGACAAAAAAAATAATAATAATAATAATAATAATAATAATACAGGTTGAGTATCCCTTATCCAAAATGCATGGGACCAGAGGTATTTTGGATATGGGATTTTTCCGTATTTTGGAATAATTGCATACCATAATGAGATATTATGGTGATGGGACCTAAATCTAAGCACAGAATGCATTTATGTTACATATACAGCTTATACACACAGCCTGAAGGTAATTTTAGCCAATATTTTTTATAACTTTGTGCATTAAACAAAGTGTGTGTACATTCCCACAATTCATTTATGTTTCATATACACCTTATACAGACAGCCTGAAGGTCATTTAATACAATATTTTTAATAACTTTGAGTATTAAACAAAGTTTGTGTACATTGAGCCATCAAAAAACAAAGGTTTCACTATCTCAGTCTCACTCAAAAAAGTCCGTATTTCAGAATATTCCGTATTTCGGAATATTTGGATATGGGATACTCAACCTGTAATAATAATAATAATAATAATAATAATAATAATAATAAACACACCATTAAATGTACTAATTGTAGTATTTTACTGAACTTTAAATTCTGTTTACAACTAATTACAATGTAGTTCTATCCAATAGGAGAGTGTAATATAATACAGCGATCTGTTGGAGAATTATTATCATTATTTTTTATTTCACATTAACATATAAAAGTTTTTGTTGGTGGATAACAATGCAATCAGCGCATAGACTACATTATTTCATAGTAATGTCCCTTAGAAACTGTTAGTAGGATAAGTACGGGATCAGAGGCTTAATAGAGCTCAACCAATCACATAATGCAGGTAGATGAAGGGTTCGGTATGACCACCGTCATCCCATCCATCGGGATGCTAAACACATTCCAGTTGAAGTGTATAGCGATAATTTCAGTGAACTTCTGTGAATAGCATGAATGCTTTGGTTGCCATACCATGAATTTCCTGCCCATTCAAATTCAACTAAAGATAGTGTACAGTGCATTTGAGTGGACATTTTTTGTAGTTACTGGTAATTTCAGACTGAGCCCAAGTGCTGTCCCCCACCAAGAAGTGCTGCCCCTAGGCATCTGCCTCACGTGCCTAATGGGATATTTGCCACTGTACATAACCCTTCAACTGGTGATAGCACAGGTATTGTTATATCATCATAATGCCAGTGAGTAGATGACATGGTTATGCCCCATCACGGTGCACTGGGTCTTCAGAAGGCCCCATTATTCACAACAGTTCAGGCTTGATCCCACTCCCTCTAGTACACAGCCCAACCAATCTCTTGGTGGCCATGGTGACAACTCACATAACTCTGTATACTGCATACTACTTCCTGAAAAAAGGTATGTGGTGCTTATGCTAGCTGATGAAGTGAAGTGAGCCAAAGAATTTGTACCAGACATTTTACAATGTATGAGTTTCAATGTGTTTTGACTCATCATGCTGCAATAAGTCAGCAAAATTTTAATTTATATTTTGGCACCAAGTTGATTTGAACTAGGATCAAGTTCCTTGTTCTAAATGCGAAATTTGTACAAAATAGTTTTCACTGTAAATCAGCATTTCTTTTTACATAATTAGAATTTACAATTGTGAACAAGAAAAATGTAAAGTAGCTCTCATGTCTAAAAAAAGTAATGATGTCGCTGTCAGGACTACAACAGATACTAGATATGTGGTTACTTGTAAGATCTATATGATAATCATCTAAGTATGTCTCATCTTCATCATGAATGTTCAGTTGGTGACGGGATTGCACCCTAATGACTCCCACTGCTAGGTAGACAGGACTGACCCTACCATTAACAGTAAAGGAGGAAGATACTGTATATTTATGAATCAGTGAAAAGAGTTGAGAAGTGAGCCAGTGGAGAAGTTGCCCATGGCAACCAGTCAGCTTTGAAGTAACATTTATCAAGTTCCTTTAAAAAAATATACATACAGTAGTAGCTGATTGGTTGCCATAGGCAACTTCTCCACTAGCTCACTTCTCCTCTCTTTACACTGCGTCATGAATCAACCTGAAAATCCTGTGCCGCTGGAAACCCGTAAGTAGGGGGGTGCTGCAGAACAAAATAGCAGGCAGAGAAGGGGGCGGGGTGGGATGGGAGAAGCAGGCAGAGAGGGGAGTGGAACATCTGATAGAAAGGGGGAGGCAGAGCACCAGGCAGACACTGAGGTGACCCAGCATATGCCAGGTCCCTCATATGATGAATATTAGTATATGTCATTAGAGTCCAAATGAGACCAATGGGAAAGAGTGGAAATGGGAAAGAGACCAATGGGAAAGGGGTGTGGATCATTAGAACTACAAGCAAAAGATCTACAGTCATTAGGTCAACCACTAATGGTCGAAATGCATTAGGTCGAGATAGTCAAAAGATCGACAGGGTCATTAGGTCGACATGAAAAAAGGTAGACAGTAGGAAAGGTCATCATGACAAAAGTGGACACAAAAAAAGTTAGCCACAACATTTGTAAGTTTTTTTGGTGTCATTTTCACTGTGAAAGCACATGGAACCCCAATTAGTGTACTGCATCTCCTCACTCGCCATGCTTCAGACAGGTTACTATTTCCAATTAGTCCATGTGGATGGTAAGTATGAAAAAGTTGATTAAATTGCTAAAAACCCTAAAAAGCTGTGTCAACCGTATGTGTGTCGACCATTTGAACATGTTGACATTTTGTACCTGTTGACCATATGCATTGTCGAACTTTTACATGGCGGCCTATTGACTATGTGAACCTACTGACCATTTTGACCATATGCTTGTCAGCCATTGGTGGTCGACCTAATGACTGTTGACCTTTTCATGGTTGACCTATAGTCTCCATACCTGGTAAAGGTCCTGTGCGTTTCTATTCTCCCATATCATATAATTTGCTGCAAAATCATGAGAGCTTGCAGCACTGTTACATCAATAGAACAGAGCTATACTGTATAACACTGGTGACTGTACAGCTGTCTGTGTGTCTGACTGAGCATTTAATATCTACAGAAAGTTGGAAGTGTCTCCCTATTCTGTTGACTTTCCTTGTCAAATTGAGATATCAGGACAAACCACACTATCTCTCAAAATGACACTAATAACACCACAAGCCTTTTGTGCACCATGGAGATTTGTATTGTGAGTTGCATTTATTAAAACATCCCAGTTTTCAAACCACATACAGTCTTGTCTTCAGTCATTTCAAACACACAAGAGTATTGAGCAGAAGTAATGTGAACCAGATATTATTGCCCCATCCCCTGTTCCAAGCTTGTGAAATATACAGATCTGGCATCCCAGCTATTTTTAAATACAGCACTAATATACTAGTGCTGCACTTTTTAGGACATATCAAGGTATTCTGTAATGTAAACAGATCTCACAGGATTAGTGGAAAGGAAAGACAAGATCCAGATGGAAGAGGTGGAAGACAAATGAAAAGAAAGAAGAGATTGCTTGACACACACACACATAATATAAATGATATGTAATGATGCTTCCAGGGGTTAATATGTTAAAGATTAAACTTTCTGTGAATAGTAACAAATCCAGAGTAGAGAGGTAGAAGATGTAAATCTATAATATAATGCAATACAAAAGATCGACCTAGAACACTTGTAATGTTAATTGAAAAATCACACTGTGTCAAATCTTCCTGGTTTAAAACAAACTGTAGTTCCATAGCCTACATATGCACATTATCTTGTACATTGTAAAGATTTTCAATTCCTACAGGAAAGAGCAATCTGTTTGTCATTATTTTAAGTGACTTAAGCAAAGCAGTACAGAGTAGTAGAAGTGTTCTAGGATGTCTAGGGATCAGTGTTTATGGCCTGGCTAGCTGAGTAGTGATGTCATACTGTAGGTTGCTGCTAATGTTTAAGAATTTTGAGGGAGATGTACTAAGCCCTCAAGAGTGATAAAGTGGAGAGAGATAAAGTACCAACCAGTCAGCTCCTGTCATTTTTAAAACACAGCTTGTAACATGGCAGTTGGGTGCTGATTGGCTGGTATTTTATGGGGCATATTCATCATTAAAATTTTTAGTTTTAGTTTTCAATTCCCATTGTATTCTCTCTATTTTTTTCATGATCCATTATGCCCCATTGAGACAACGATCACTTTCAGTGATAATTCTCCCCTCTGGCTGCCAGGGTGCCCAGCTGCAGAAAAGAAAACTGCTCCTCTGCTCAGACCCGCTGTGGCACCCCCCTCTTTGGCATCATATTGCTGGGTGACATGATTTGCTGTGCAGCTACGGCCAGCACCTCCCAACCAGGCCCGGCGACAGGGGGGGTCAAAGGGGACACCCGTCCCGGGCCCCGCCGTTGTTAGGGGCCCCAAGGTCCAGGCAGCGGGCAGCAGCGGCTGCAGTTCATCACAACTGTCAAAAAAAACAGTTTGCTCCCGGCATCGCGGATTCGCGAGCCGGCCGCTGCGCTGTGATTTAAGTGTGTGTGTTTGTTTGCGTGCGCCCCCCCCCCCCCCCGAGTCCCGTGTGCTGTTCAACCCCTCAGTGCCCTGTGATTGAACCTGTGTGCTGCTCACCCCTCAGTGCCCTGTTCACCCCTCAGTGCCCCCAGGTCACCTGTTATCCTGCCAACCAGTCCCCAGCCAGGAAGCTCGGCCGGACAGGTCACCTGTTATCCTGCCAGCCAGTCCCCAGCCAGGACCGCCCCTCCAGCGTCCTCACCGCACGCTTCCTCCCTGTCTCTCTCTGCTGGGTGAGTGAGGAGCCGGACTGAGGCACGGAGCGCAGAGCAGGAGCTGCCAGGACAGACAGTCACAGGACAGACAGAGTACTGCGGCCTGTGGGAATTGGGGAGGCGAGCCTGGTGAATTAGCGCGGCTGTGTCAGTGTGTTGCTGCAGCAGCCAGCAGGGTAAGGCTTTTGCATTTCATAAATCATAATACATGTTTATGTATAGGGAAAGGGATTTGGGTTTGGTTTAGGGCTTTAGGATTAGTTTGGGGTGGGATGCAGGCAGGCACATTATGCATGCATCTGCATTCTGCACATAGATGCATCTGCATGCATGCATGTGCGTGTCAGATGAGATCAGACTCATCAGAGCAGAATGTCCGTGCTGTAGTGGTGACTGGTCATTCAGGCTCAGTTGCTGCTCAGCACAGACTCCAAAATTCCTGACCATTGTGGGTCTGTGAATCTTAATTTTGGAAAGGGATGATCCCATTATATCGGTATTGTATTGTTCCATTAAAGTTTTGTTTTCTAGACGTTAGAGAGTCTATAATTTTGTTTTTAATATACTTGTGTCCTGTAGATAATATGGGTCCCTGTCCTGTTTCCTGGGGGTGGGGGGCCCGCAGAGATATCAGTGTACCGGGCCCCAAAATTTCTGTTGCCGGCCCTGCTCCCAACTCCCCCCTTCCCGGTCAGGCATGTTATTTGTGCCGGCCCTGGATGCCCCCTTCCCCAGCAGAGGACAGCTGAAGCAGCGGCCCACTCACTCCCTGCCAGGACATTCAAGTTTGTATCTGCCTGACTGCACTGGGAGGTGAGCGCTCAGCCGCGACCCACCCTCTGGGCTGCCTGGCTGCAGAGATCGCTCTGCAGCCGTGCCCCCCTCCTCCCTCCTAGCTCTGCTGCACAAGCTGCCATGTGCTGAGTTTCGGGGGCTGTTCACCATATCAGGATGGTGAACAGTTTCACGATCAAACTCCAAATAAAATTATTTTCCGGAGTTTGATGAATGTCACAATTTCTACATCCCCTGGGGAGTGTAGGAATTGTGACATTTTAAGGATAATGAATATGCCCCTATCTCTCTCCAAGACTTAGTACATCTCCCCCTATAGTATTAAAGTATAAAGTGAGTAGCGGCTCTTGCCACAGGCATGCAGGCTTTTTGCCCGGGGCGCCACTGTCCGGAGGGCGCCGCCGCCGTGGCAAGAGCAGCTACTGTTGCCGTGCTGTGCGCCTGACATCATCGTGCACCACACGGCATTGTGGGAGCAGATGCTAGAGGTCATAATTGACCTCTAGTGTCTGTGCACTGTGCGGCACTATGAAGTCATGACGTCTCTCCCATAAATCCGAGGAGTGGCGGCCGGAGACGGAGGACAGCAGCGTTCGGGAAGCAGGAGCGGGGCTGGTGAGTATTTTTTTAAATTATTTTTTTATTAAGTAAGCATCTACTAGGGACACAGCTACAGGGGGCATAACTACTTGGGACACATGTACTAAGGCCACAGCTACAGGGGGCACAACTACTGAGGGCACAGCTACTGAGGGAACAGCTACAGAGGGCAAAACTACTGGGGGCACAGCTACTGGAGCAAAACTACTGGGGGCACAGCTACTGGAGGCACAGCTACTGGGGGCACAACTACTGAGGGCTCAGCTACTGAGGTCAAAACTACTGGGGGCACAGCTACAGGGGGCAAAACTACTGGGGGCACAACTACTGAGGGCACAGCTACTGGGGCAAAACTACTGGGGGCACATCTACTGGGGGGAAATCTACTGGGCACACAGCTACAGGGGGCACAACTACTGAGGGCACAGATACAGGGGGCACAACTACTGGGGGCACAGCTACTGGGGCAAAACTACTGGAGGCAGAGCTACAGGGGGCAAAACTACAGAGGCAAAACTACTGAGGGCACAGCTACAGGGGGCAAAACTACTAGGGGCACAGCTACTGGGGGCACAGCTACTGAGGGTAAATCTACTGGGGTCACAGCTACAGGGGGCACAACTACTGAGGGCACAGCTACAGGGGGTAAAACTACTGGGGACACATCTACTGAGGGCACAGCTGCAGGGGGCAAAACTACTGGGGGCAAAACTACTGGGGACACAGCTACTGGGGGCAAAACTACTGGGGGCATAGCTACAGGAGGCAAAATTACTGGGGTTACAGCTACTGTGGGCAAAACTACTGGGGGCTCAGCTACTGGGGGCAAAACTACTGGGGGCACAGCTACAGGGGGCACAGCTACTGAGGGCACAGCTACAGAGGGCACAACTACTGGGAGTGCACAGCTACTGGGGCAAACCTACTGGGGGCACAGCTACAGGGGGCAAAACTACTACTGGGGGCACAGCTACAGGGGGCAAAACTACTACTGGGGGCATAACTACTGAGGGCACAGCTACTGGGGGCAAAACTACTGGTGGCACAGCTACTGGGGGCAAAACTATGGGGGGGCACAGCTACTGCAGGCAAAACTACTGGGGGCACAGCTACAGGGGGCACAACTATTGAGGGCACAGCTACAGGGGGCACAACTACTGTGGACAAAACTACTGGGGCACAGCTTCTGGGGGCAAAACTACTGGGGGCACAGCTACAGGGGGCAAAACCACTGGGGGCACAGCTACAGGGGGCAAAACTACTGGGGATACAACTACAGGGGCAAAACTACTGTGGGCACAGCTACTGGGGCAAAACTACTGGGGGCACAGCTACTGAGGGCACACCTACTGGGACAAAACTACTGGGGGCACAGCTACAGGGGGCATAACTACTGAGGGTACAGCTACAGGGGGCAAAACTACAGGGGGCACAACTACTGGGGGCATAGCTACAGGGGCAAAACTACTGGGGGCACAGCTACTGGGGGCAAAACTACTGGGGGCACAGCTACAGGGGGCACAGCTACTGAGGGCACAGCTACAGAGGGCACAACTACTGGGAGTGCACAGCTACTGGGGCAAACCTACTGGGGGCACAGCTACAGGGGGCAAAACTACTACTGGGGGCATAACTACTGAGGGCACAGCTACTGGGGGCAAAACTACTGGGGGCACAGCTACTGGGGGCAAAACTACGGGGGGGCACAGCTACTGCAGGCAAAACTACTGGGGGCACAGCTACAGGGGGCACAACTATTGAGGGCACAGCTACAGGGGGCACAACTACTGTGGACAAAACTACTGGGGCACAGCTTCTGGGGGCAAAACTACTGGGGGCACAGCTACAGGGGGCAAAACTACTGGGGGCACAGCTACAGGGGGCAAAACTACTGGGGATACAACTACAGGGGCAAAACTACTGTGGGCACAGCTACTGGGGCAAAACTACTGGGGGCACAGCTACTGAGGGCACACCTACTGGGACAAAACTACTGGGGGCACAGCTACAGGGGGCATAACTACTGAGGGTACAGCTACAGGGGGCAAAACTACAGGGGGCACAACTACTGGGGGCATAGCTACACGGGCAAAACTACTGGGGGCACAGCTACAAGGGCAAAACTACTGAGGTCACAGCTACTGGGGGCACAACTCTACAGGGGGCACATCTACAGGGTGCACAACTCTACAGGGGCACAGCTACTGGGGGCAGAACTACAGGGGGCATAACTAGGGTTGCCACCTCATCCCTTTAATCCTGGAGACCCATTATTTACACAGGGTTTTTTGGGGCTGATTAAAATCAGTTGGAATGCAGGCTTGAATTTAATCAGCTACAGAACCTGTATTATTCATAGGTCTCCAGGATAAAAGGGATGTGGTGGCAACCCTAGGCATAACTGTGACCACGCCACTTCCCTATGAAGCCACGCCCCTATTTTTAACGCACGTCTACGGCACTCACTAAACCTTTTTTTTCCTATGGGGAGGGGGAGGGAGCGCCAAAGAAAACTTCCGCACTGGGTGCCGTAAGGTCTAGAACCGGCCATATATAGAGTCTGATTTACTGAAGGACTTTAGGCAACAAAAGTGAACAAATTAATAATAATAAAAAAAAGATTATGGGAGTTTTAATCTTTTTTTTCCCATTTGTATTCATTTAATTTTTTATGTATTTTACTTCAGCAAACTTTTTAGTGAAATAAAATATTAGGTCACCATTTGTGATTAAAGTTGTTTGCTACACAACTACAGAGTAAGATTGTAAATTTATGGCTTAGTAATTTTTATGTTTAGATTGCTATTATATTATTATTATATTGAACATTATTATTTAGATAAAAGTATTAGGGAGACAAATTGTTTATAGTGTGCGGGATCATAGTAAGGTCACGGAACAAAAAGTTGGAAATGTATAATGCAAAAGCCTGTGTGTCAACCATTATATAATGCAGAGCCCATCTAATGACAAAGCTACAAAACCAAAATCAAGGCATACAAACGCGATGACAAGACAAAGAGAAAACTTGAAATAATTCATAGAAAGGTCTAGTCACTGCCTGCAACAATCTCCCATATTCTGCAAGTGAGGGCTATGGGCTAATATAGCAATGCTAAAGCTATTTGTCACAAAAACCATACATTAAACCATATGGGATAATGTGTTAATGTGTTATGGCCTGATGAGACCAAACATTTTTCGCCTTTTATCTTAAAGACATGTTTGGCCCAAAGACAACTCAGCTCATCACCCAAAGACCACCATGCCTTTCCATACATGCTTTGGTGCATTTTTTCTTCAGCGTGGACAGGAACTACAGTTACAGTAGGATAGTATAATAAATAGCTTCAATTTAGATATTTTGGCATGCAACCTATGGGTCACCTCCTGAAATGTCACTTGCTCATCTTCACCTTTCAGTATGATAATTATAAGCACACATCCAATCCAACCAAGGATGGCATTAAAAAGGAAGATTGAAGTCTCGGAATGGCCCAGTCTGAGCCCAGATTTGAAACCCATGGAAGAACTTAATAGAGTCTTATTCAAAAAGTTGCATTGCTATTATAATGTCAATATACCCCTATATTCCTTATTTTTCCATTCCTTTTAATTTCTGTTTCACTATCTATCTTTAAAAATGAATAAAAAAAAAAAACAACAAACGTGTTTCTATACAGTAAGTCTTAGTGTAGGAGTATACACACATATAGAATAATGAGGTTTTGTTTTTGTTTTTTTACTTCTTTTTCCTACAAATTATCTATTTGTTATTTCTTGCATTTTGTTGGTTGCAAGGTCACATTAAAGGGGGAGATTTATCTTGCTTTTCAAGCTTTTCATAAAACCTGCAATTTCAATAAGGGTGTATAGACTTTTTTAGAGTTTTATTTTTTGTAAATATTCAGTGAACGATATAGGTATAAGTCTTGCACATTTAATTTATTAAAAACAATGTGAGCAGTCATTCTCGGTCAGGTCAAATGGCACACCAGCTGGAGAGTCTTATAAAATAGTGTCCTTGTGACCAAAGTATAATGAAATAGCTTTACACATAATACCTTGTGAACAAATTATGTCTTGTACACATTTTTTACATGGTTTCGATTTCACTGGTTGAAAGAATGTGTTTAGCATTCATTCTTTCAATGTTTATGGTGTAAAATTATGACAATTATAAAATATATTCCCTTAACAGCATGGGTCACTGTAATGACTGACAAATAATGGCTGCACTAGCTTCGTATCTTCAGGATATTACTACTGCAATTACAGTATGTCTTATTTTTCTACAACTTGTAAACTTTTTAAGGTTTAGTGCAAGTACATTTGAAATGATAATACTTCACACCCAGAACACCATAAGCTTGGCCAGTTTCCTCAATGCTAACTGCTTTTCCCAGAGTTAGAGTACAGAAAGGGGAAAAGAACAGTTTATTGTAGCAACAAAGTCAACAAAAATATAATTGGATTGCCTAGAAGTTTCAAATAATGACTTCCACTTGAATAAAACTACCCAGTTCAGTCTGGTTTTAATCACTTGCTAGATCACAGGGGTGTATGAACCAATATTGCCAGAGGGGGCAGAATGATCTGAAGCGCCTGGAGTTTAGGACCACTCCCTGGCATCCATGTTTATCATCATAAGGCAACATGATTCATTGATCACATTTTGAGTAGACTGATACTAGTTTCAAGTATAGCCAGAATTTGTAAGGTCTAGGGTTACGATTTCTTGAAAATACTTTTGACTGACAATTTTGTAAAAATAAATGCACTAAAATATTTACTGACACAATAATATTCATGCATATTTTTTCAAGTAAATTTACTGACAGTGGTAACCATGCTGGTGTCCTAATAGTGAAGTTCAGTTGGAACCAATGCACCATTCACTCAGTTTGCCAACATCTTAAAGCAAATTACATGGTTTATATTAAATAGCTTTTATTGGATTTAAGTGTGTAATTGTTGACCTGGTCATACACTACACTAGTGGTTCCCAAACTCGGTCCTCAGTTCACATTTTTCAGGGCTTGTGGATACACAGTGCAACTGCTGGGTGACCTGGAAAACGTGAACCATTAGAGGACTTGAGGACCGACTTTGGGAACCACTGCACTAGACCAACTTTCATCCAACCATCCAACTAGTTATTCGGGTGGAATGAAACTCTGGTAATGTATGGCAGCAATTGTCAATCAGCAATTTGCTCCCAAACATCAGAAAACAGATGAAAACCATCATTCAGACAAGTTGGTTAAATATGTTTGGTTTTTGTCCATTTTCCTCGGTTTAGGAGTAGATGGCTCATACATTACCAGATATTCATTCCAACTAACCAACTCATTTGATGGTAGGATGAAAGTTGGTCTAGTATATGACCAACTAAATAATTCCACACTAGATGGTTGGATGAAAGTTCGATGATAGTTGACAATCTATAAAGTGTATAGACTGCTGCATAACAATCTGACATATTGCTGCATGTTGCAATTTAGTTAGATTATAATTGTTACTGATAAGTAGTCAAGACTATAAAAGAATGAGATTACATTTTAACAAATAATTGCATGCTGTTTTTGTTTTTTCCCTCTCCAAAATGGTTAGTTATATGCAATTGTAATGGATGAATTTAAATTGCCCTTTTTTACTTTATTCATTATCAATGATATGGTGTAATGGGATTATCTCAGTCACCTCGCACATTGCTTGACACTAGAAAAACCACTAGTTGGATCTTTCAGTTTTTCAGTTCATACAGCAGAATGATCAAGCAAAGCAAAGCTGATGATTTTCCTGGATGGCTGCATGTGATAATTGTTAAAAGATGAATATGCGATCATTTTTTGGAGGAAAATAAAATATTAGTCAGATGGAATAAATGATATGAAGTATTATCAGTAAAACCAGTAGAATAAATCAATGATGCCTTTAATCTGGCACTAGCCATCAGACCATCTTTATCTCTTTATGGGGTTCATTCCGAGTTGTTCGCTCGCTAGCAGTTTTTACCAGCCGTGCAAACACTATGCCGCCGCCCACTGGGGAGTGTATTTTAGCTTAGCAGAAGTGCGAACGCATGTGCAGCCGAACTCTGCAAAGTTTGTGCAGTTTCTGAGTTGCTCTGAACCTACTCAGCGCTTGCGATCACTTCAGCCTATTTGTGTCTGGATTTGTCGTCATACACCCCGCCCAGCGAACGCCCAGCCACGCCTGCATTTTTTCTGACATGCCTGCATTTTTGCAAACACTCCCTGAAAATGGTCAGTTGACACCCAGAAACGTCCCCTTCCTGTCAATCTTCTTGCGGCCGTCAGTGCGTCTGAAAACTTCGCTAGAACCTGAGCACAACCACAAAGAGCTTTGTACCCATTGCGGGCATTGCGGGCCATACGCATACACATAAATGTCATTTCTCATACGTCCTAGAGGATGATGGGGTCCACTTCAGTACCATGGGGTATAGACAGTTCCGCAGGAGCCATGGGCACTTTAAGACTTTTCCAGAGTATGAACTGGCTCCTCCCTCTATGCCCCTCCTCCAGACCTCAGTTTAGAAAATGTGCCCAGGCAGACTGGTCGCACTCTAGTGGAGCTCTACTGAGTTTCACTAAAAGACTTTATGTTAGGTTTTTTATTTTCAGGGAGACTGCTGGCAACAGTCTCCCTGCTTCGTGGGACTTAGGGGGAAGAAGTAGGAACCAACTTCCTAAAGAGTTTCATGGCTCTACTTCTTGCTGACAGGACACCATTAGCTCCTGAAGGGTACTGAACACTAGCTGTGGCTATGCGCTCACTCCCACAGCACGCCGTCACCCCCCTAACAGAGCCAGAAGTCTGCAAGAGGGACCTCCGGTCATCGTGACGGCTCAAGGTACCGCGCAGCGAGTGGGAACGCTGCGCGAACATGCTATCCATACACAGCGTACAGCAGGGTGCAGGGCGCGGGGGCAGGGGCACCCTGGGCAGCATGAAAACCTACTCTGACTGGCAAAAAGGTAGCATATTGGGCCGTGGCACAATCCTACACCCCCGCCAGTATAAATATTACCTCATGTTTTCTGAGGCGAAAAGCACCATTTTCTCCAGGCAAGCTGCATGGGAAGACACGCTGGCCCTCCTCCACGTCTGAATCAAGTATCAGGGTGTATATTAGGTGGGGCAGAGTGAAAAGTGGTGCTTAAATTGGCATATAAAAGAGCTAAAAGGTCTCTGTAGATACACAGCGATTTTTTACATTGGCGCTGAGTTGTGAACTGGCAAGTCCCTTCTGTGTCCTTCTGACAGATTTACTGTGGGTCTGTCCCCTATAAGCCCCGAAGTGTCTGTGGTGTGGTTGTGCACGTGTGTGACATGTCTGAGACAGGGAGCTCTTCCCCTGAGGGAGCCATTTTAAGGACACAGAGTTGTAATGTGGTGGCGCTGCCGGCACACCATGAGCCTGAATGGGTGAAAGAATTACGTGATAGTGTGAATCATATCAGTAAGAGATTGGATAAGTCTGAGTCTCATGCAGAAAGTTGGAGAAAATCTGTCGAAGATGTGATTTTTCAGAGTTCTGCTTTTTCATCCAAAGGGGACCCCTCTGGGTCACAAAAGGTCATTTGCACAAATTGTACAAACTGATACCGACATAGACTCTGACTCCTGTGTCGACACTAGTGATTCCAGGGGAATAGATCCAAAGTTAGCAAAAAACATACAATACATGATTATTGCTACAAAGGAGGTGTTAGAAGTTACAGAGCCCCCTCCTTTACCACAGGAGAAGGCTTACTTTTATAAAGAAAAAAAGATTAATGTAATTTTACCTCCATCTCAGGAGCTGAACAGTCTCTTTGAGGGTCTGGGCAAACCCTGAAAAGAAATTTCAGATTCCTAAAAGAATTCAGGTAGCTTACCCTTTCCCTACAGAGGACAGGAAAAGGTGGGAGTCACCCCCCCCCCCACCCATTTTAGACAGTGCCCTGTCACGGTTAACAAAAAAGGTGATTCTCCCTGCACCTGGAACGGCTTCACTAAAAGAGCCGGCAGACCGCAAGTTAGAGATTACGTTGAAATCTATTTATGTGGCAAATGGGACACTTCTCAGGCCTACTATTGCCTGTGCGTGTGTGAGTAGTGCTATTGAAAAGTGGTCAGAAAACTTGTCATCAGAAATTGACACAATAGATAGAGACGAGATACTCCTAACGTTAGGTCATATCAAAGACGCTGCTGCGTATATGCTAGAAGCCATGAAAGATATTGGTCTCTTGGGATCAAGAGCCGCTACCATGGCAATCTCAGCATGGAGGGCATTGTGGATTCGCCAATGGAATGCTGACGCAGATTCCAAAAGGAATATGGGGGCTCTCCCGTACAAAGGTGAGGCCTTGTTTGGAGATGGGCTGGATGCTTTAGCTTCTGCGGCTACCGCAGGTAAGTCGACATTCTTGCCTTATGCTCCTGCACTGGCGAAAAAGACAAATCACTCTCAGATACAGTCCTTTCGGCCCAATAAATACAAAAAGGGTAAAGGTTCCCCTTTCTTTGCGGGTAGAGGATGGGGAAAAGGAAAAAAGTCCACAGTGTCTCCAGGATCACAGGAGCAGAAATCAACCTCTGTTCCTGCCAAAGCTTCAGCATGATGCTGGGGCTCCCTTGCGGGAGTCCGCTCAGGTGGGGGCACATCTGAAACTCTTCAGTCACTTCTGGGTTCAATCTGGCCTGGACCCGTGGGAAGTGCAAATAGTGTCCCAAGGGTAGAAACGGGAGTTTCAAGACATTCCCCCATGCCGATTTTTCAAATCAGCCTTACCAGCTTCTATCCCGGACAGGGAAGTGGTTGCAGCAGCAATACAAAAATTCTGTCAGGATCAAGTCATTGTCCTGGTTCCCTTGTTACAACAAGGAGATGGGTTTTATTCAAGCCTATTTGTAGTTCCGAAGCCGGACGGCTCGGTCAGACCGATTCTAAACCTGAAAAATCTGAATCTCTACCTGCAAAGTTTCAAGTTCAAGATGGAATCTCTGAGGGCAGTGATTTCCAGTCTGGAGGAGGGGGAATTCATGGTGTCAGTGGACATAAAAGATGCCTACTTACATATTCCCATTTATCCTCAGCATAAAGCTTATCTGAGATTTGCAGTACAGGATTGTCATTTCCAATTTCAGAAGTTGCCATTCAGACTCTCCACGGCCCCGAGGGTGTTCACCAAGGTGATGGCGGAGATGATGGTACTCCTTCGACAGCAAGGAGTCAATATAATTCCTTACCTGGATGATCTCCTGATAAAGGCAAGGTCCAGGAAAAGGTTGGTGCAGAACATTGCACTGTCCCTGACAGTACTTCAACACCACGGTTGGATCATAAATTTTCCAAAGTCACAATTGGAACCGACGACAAGATTGTCCTTTCTGGGGATGATACTGGACACAGAAGTACAGAGGGTATTTCTTCCAGTAGAAAGACTCTGGAAGTCCAGAGAATGGTCAAACAAATTCTGAAACCAAAAAGAGTGTTGATTTATCAACGCATTCGGAAGTTGGGAAAGATGGTTGCGGCCTACGCGGCCATACAGTTTGGCCGATTCCATGCCAGAGTATTCCAGTGGGACCTGTTGGACAAGTGGTCCGGATCACATCTACACATGCATCAGAGGATAATCCTGTCATCCAAAGCCAGGATTTCGCTCCTATGGTGGCTACACGGTTCTCACCTCCTAGAGGGATGCAGGTTCGGGATTCAAGACTGGATCCTGGTGACCACGGTTGCAAGTCTCTGAGGCTGGGGAGCAGTCACACAGAGGGAAAGCTTCCAAGGAAGGTGGTCAAGTCAAGAAGCTTGTCTCCACATAAACGTTCTGGAATTGAGAGCTATTTACAACGGCCTTCTACAAGCGGTCCATCTTCTTCAAGATCAACCCATACAGATCCAGTTGGACAATGTAACAGCAGTCGCGTACATAAAACGTAAGGGTGGAACGAAAAGCAGAGCGGCAATGGCAGAGGTGACAAAGATCCTCCTCTGGGCAGAAAGGCATGCAAGAGCTCTGTCGGCAATTTTCATTCCGGGAGTGGACAACTGGGAAGCAGTCTTCCTCAGCAGATACGATCTCCATCCAGGAGAATGGGGCCTCCACCAAGAAGTCTTCGCAGAGGTGACAGGTGTTTGGGGAGTTCCTCAAGTAGACATGATGGCATCTTGTCTCAACAAGAAGCTTCAGAGATATTGTTCCAGGTTGAGAGACCCTGAAGCAATAGCAGTGGATGCACTAGTGACCCAATGGGTGTTTCGGTCGGTATATGTCTTCCCTCCACTTCCACTCATTCTGAAAGTTCTCAAGCTCATAAGAAGAACAGGCGTTCGAGTGATCCTCATTGTCCCAGACTGGCCAAGGAGGGCTTGGCATCCAGATCTTTAGGAGTTACTCATAGAAGATCCTTGGCCTCTTCCTCTTCGCGAGGACCTGTTGCAGCAGGGGCCGTGCGTGTATCAAGCCTTACTGCGGCTACGTTTGACGGCATGGCTGTTGAGCGCCGGATCCTAGCCTGAAAGGGTATTCCCAAAGAAGTCATTCCCACTCTTATTCAGGCCAGGAAGGGAGTAACGTCTAGACATTACCACCGTATTTGGAGAAAATATGTATCTTCGTGTGAAACCAAGAAGGCTCCAACGGAAGAGTTTCAGTTAGGATGTTTTCTCCATTTTCTCCAGGCGGGTGTGGATGCGGGCCTATGATTGGATTCAATCAAGGTCCAGATTTCGGCCTTGTCCATTTTCTTTCAGAAACAATTGGCCTTCCTTCCAGAAGTTCAGACATTCGTGAAAGGGGTTCTGCACATCCAACCTCCATTTGTGCCTCTTGTGGCACCATGGGATCTTAACGTGGTGTTGTAGTTCCTTCAATTGGATTGGTTTGAACCTCTACACGAGATAGAGTTGAAGTTTCTCACTTGGAAAGTGGTTATGTTGTTGGCCTTGGCATCCGCAAGGCGGGTGTCTGAGTTGGGGGCCTTGTCGCACAAGAGCCCTTACTTGGTTTTCCATGAAGATACGGCTGAGTTAAGAACTCGTCAGCAATTTCTTCCAAAGGTGATTTCTTCTTTCCATATAAACCAACCTATTGTGGTGCCAGTGGCTACTGACACCTTCGCTGCTTCAAAGTCTCTGGATGTGGTCAGGGCTTTGAGAATCTATGTCGCAAAAACAGCTCGGATACGGAAAACAGAGGCTCTGTTTGTCCTGTATACTCCCAACAAGATTGGGTGTCCTGCTTCTAAGCAGACGATTGCGCGCTGGATCAGAGGTACGATTCAGCACGCTCATTCCATGGCAGTATTGCCGGTACCGAATTCGGTGACTGCCCATTCTACTAAGAAGGTGGGCTCACCCTGGGCGGCTGCCCGGGGGGTCTCAGCATTACAGCTTTGCCGAGCAGCTACTTGGTCAGGGGCAAACAGGTTTGCTAAGTTTTACAAGTTTGACACCTTGGCCGATGAGGACCTACAGTTTTGTCAATCAGTGCTGCAGGGTCATCCGCACTCTCCCACCCATACTGGAGCTTTGGTATAACCCCATGGTACTGAAGTGGACCCCATCATCCTCTAGGATGTATGAGAAAACAGGATTTTAATACCTACCGGTAAATCCTTTTCTCCTAGTCCGTAGAGGATGCTGGGCACCCAACACAGTGCGTAAATTTGCCTGCAGTTGTTATTTTGTTATAGTACACAAGTGTTGTGTTCAAATTCTTTTCAGCATGTTGCTATAATAGTTCAGGCCCATTAGCATGTGTTCTGTTGAATGCCATGTTGTGCGGCATGGTTGAAGTGTGAGCTGGTACGAATCTCACCGTTAACTTAAAAGTAAATCCTTTTCTCGAAATGTCCGTTTCCCTGGGCACAGTTCCTATACTGAGGTCTGGAGGAGGGGCATAGAGGGAGGAGCCAGTTCACACTCTGGAAAAGTCTTAAAGTGCCCATGGCTCCTGCGGAACCGTCTATACCCCATGGTACTGAAGTAGATCCCAGCATCCTCTTTGGACTAGGAGAAAAGGATTTACCGGTAGGTATTAAAATCCTGTTTTTTTCACCTGATCACTGCGCTGCGAAAATCGGCAGCGAGCGATCAACTCGGAATGACCCGCTATAATCACATTTATTTCTCATGCACAATGGGCCCGATTCAGACCTGATCGCTGCTGTGCATTTTTGCACAGCGGGTGATTATTGATAGACTGCGCATGTGTATGCTCCGCAATGTGCACGTGCATCGCCAAACAACAACGGAGATCGCCGAACAGCATCAGGCTGGTGTAAAAATTTCAGTCGCACAGCCATTTGCATGCTGATTGACAGGAAACAGGCCGTTTGTGGGTGGCAAATGACCCCTTTCTGGGAGTGTCAGGAAAAACGCAGGCGTTCCCAAGCTTTTTCAGGGAGAGTGTGTGACGTCAGCTCCGGACCTGATCAGCCTGGTCTCATTGCACTGTAGGAGTAAGTCCTGGGCTGAGCACACATTGCACACACTGGTAAAGACATCTGATGGTGAGTGAGGTGCGAACGGATTTGCAGCTGTCCTCTGACTGAGGGATATTTGTAGCACGGCATACACATGCAATCGCACACTTGCATGGGTGAATTTACACTCCCCTTGGGCAGCGACTACCTGATCGCAGGACAGCAAAAGTATCACCACAGCGATCAATTCTGAATCACCCCTAATACAAAATGTATAGAGTAATGCTGTAGTTATCTATGTTAGCTGTCAGGTGACAGATTCTCTGTGTGGTCAATGCAAGCTATTAGGCATCTTGTAGTTCTCTCTCCGAGGAGTAATCTGGAAACAATAACATTACAAAGATCTTTCCTTTTCTGACTGTACAGTTTAGAAGTAACAGTAGTTACTAAAGGTAAATAGAGGAATAAATTTAGGAAAGTTTGGAGAGATAAAGTGGAGAGAGATAAAGTACCAACCAATGAGCTCCTTACTGTCATTTTTCAAACGCAGCCTATAAAATGACAGAAGCTTATTGGTTGGTACTTTATCTCCCTCCACTTTATCTATCTCCAAGCTTTGATAAATCTTCCCATAGTCGTCTTCAAAATAACATATTCTTTCTTCCTTCAGTCCTCATGCCAGTTGGTCTACACTTAACTCATAATGACAATTAGACTTCAGAATTAGCAAATGTGAAATTTTAAAAAGTAGGCATCCCAAAAAGATGATTTCAGATATTTATCAAAAGAATGAATCCAAAGGGTTGAACGTACTATAATTAGCACCTCATTAATCAATCAGCCCAGCTGTTATTAGCACAGAAACATATGGTATAGTTCTGAGATATCGTAAGGAGTCTGAACTTGTGCTGCAATCATCCAGAAGATGCATTGCAGAAGCAAATACAGTACTTTGGAGATAAACTCACTTAAGCATCAACCTTCATCATTAACAATTTGATACTTTGGTCATCCTATTTCTCAAGAAAATAATGTGTTCTAACAAGTGGCTGGTCTGGAAATGTTAGAATATACGTGGATTTCAGAAACACGTTTTGAATAAAGGTGGCACTAGTAATAAAGCCTGTATGATTTATAATGGAACACCAGAAAGGATTTGTACAGGAATACCTATTAAATCTTACTATTGGAAAGCTATTGTGTGTATAATTAGATTTGTATGACTTCACTGATGTATGATTCTAGCCGTACCACTGTTTACATCCCAGGTTTCATTGCCAGCCTAGGATGGCTTCCCAAAAATTACAGATGTTTGACTTTATCCCAAATCTGTCTTATTGTTTTGAAAATCTTTCATTATTTTCCCCTCAAAATGACCCAGGACTATGAACGAAGCAAGAGTTTCTTAGTTCTGCTAAAATGTGTTGTATCCAATTAAGTTTGTTCCAAGTTGATTGAATTAGATATAACTCAGCTAGAAAAGGCGGCTATGTTGCCTTTACAAATATAACCACATGAATCAACAACAAAAATCTGGTATTATTCTCCATAATATTTCAGGAAACAGTATAACAGTCTGGTAGCAGATTATAAACATACAAATAATATAACTGAGCTGAGATTTTGTTTTGTAAATTGCGTCTATTTGCTCAAATCCAATTATTTTAAAATATCTATGGACCCTAGCCCACACATTTTCATATGAGACTCCCCTTTTTCATGGAACATAATTTACTAAGCATTAACATGGTTTCAAACCACTGAAAACCCATACCCTACCCAACCTGGTGTAGTGCTGACTCTGCATCAGCCCCGTAGTTGGGAGATTGATCAGGGAAAGGAAAAGTGCTTATGTGGTATCACATTATGTAGAGTGAATGGGAGGATTTATATGTGAGTGACCTAGTAGCAACATTTTAGTTTTGTGACTTAAAAGGATACTTCACAAATGTATGAAGTCTCAGCAATACAGTGTTACACTGTCACTTTTGCTTTGCCAGTATCAAAGCAGGGGGCATATACATCAACGCATGGAGAGAGATAAAGTGAAGAGAGATAAAGTACCAGTCAATCAGCTCCTAACTGCCATGTTACAGGTTATGTTTGAAAAATGACAGGAGCTGATTGGTTGATAGTTCATCTCTCTCCTCTTTATCACTTTACAAACACTTGATGCATATGCCCACAGAGCAGTATAATAAAAATACATACATTAAAAATGGGCAGTTTGTCCACTTTATTCAGCCCATGACCATTGTTAGATACCCCATGGTTGATACCATTACAAAAGGTTGAGTGGACCCCCGTGCTATAGAAAAATCCAGCCCAAGACTACTCAGCATAGGGCTGGTACCTCTGTGTGGGGGCAATAAAAATATACTGCTTCTGGGGTAAAGCTGTGGACATTCTACTGGACTCTTGTGAGCTGTTGGGGCATTTAATAATAGTGGGAACATTTGGAGTGCCAACCCCCTTCCATTATACTCATTTGTATGTGTACAAAAAAATAAACACAATTTTTAAATAAACAATAATTATATGAACAACTCTCCAAAACCGCTATTCACTACTTTATTAACTAGAAGAACAAATCCTCTTTTCTTTTCTTTGATCCATTTACAAATGGAAAAATACAACCAGAAGAATAGTTATGATGCTAAAAAGATTTTTTATTTCTTAGTTGGACTGCAGTGGGGGAGTTCATTTGAAAATGTTCTATTATTACTGTATTATTGGCAGATATCTTTGGAATCAGTGGCAATTACAGAGGTGGGCGTGCAGGGCAGTCCAAAATTCAAATAGGTGAGCCACACCAACTGCCACCTCAAACACTGCCAGCAATCACTGCTGCCTGCACTGCAGCTCCACCTCAGGGGCCACAACTGTTTGGGATCAAGTATACTGCGAGTACTCTACAAATTAGCAAGCTGGGGTCATAATGTTGTTTATTACCCTGGCTCCCAAACAGGGATGGACTGGACCTCTTAATCTGCCTGGGCAGCATACTTCATATGCACAAAAAAGGGAATGGGGTCATGGCTTAAGGGGTTGAACCACGAGTCAAGGGTGCCTGGCCTCAAGGCATGCCACCATGCGGGCGGCCAAGCAGAGTGCCGGGAGGCTGCATGCTAAAGCCCAAATTTCTGTGTGTGGCTGTACTGAAACATCAAGCCATTGACCCTTTCTGGCACTTGCCAGAAGTACCAGATGGGAGTCCCTTTACTTCCAAGAGCAGTAAAGGGAGAGGAGAATGTGATGAACATGTAATGACTTTACCTGATCTCCAGCAGGGAACTGATGCAGAATTGATATAGTTGTGCACAACCCTTTAGAGTGACAATACACATCAAAGGATGCCCCTGCAAATGTGCCCTGTATAATCCTTTATCCGTGGAACACTTATGTCCAAATTCTGCCAGTGAAATTCCACAGGAAAGCCTGATTTTGTGAGTTTTACCATTGTACTATTGCCCTTTAAAAGCCAGCTCTCAAAGCTGCTGAGAATCGGCGGCTTTGAATAAACATTGTTTAGTAAATATATCCCCAAATCAAAGACAGTATTGGTAGTATGGAGTGAGTCCAAATAAATTCAATTACTCCTGTTAAGTTTCTGTTAGTTTTAATTAGGATATAAAAAAAGGAAGTTTTATGACAGCACCACATCCAGACTCTAGTGTACTGAATAGCGTGGCAGGAATTGATTATTTCACTGTGCCTATTAGTCTGGCCAACTGGAGGCTATGTAGTGTAAAATGAGACTTAAATGTCTTATATTGCTAATCGGACCTCTACAAAAACAACACTGCTGCATCACACGGTTCATGGCTGACTTAGAATGGTTTCCTGCACATGACGTTAAAGACTTAAATAAAATAGTGGAGTAATGGGTCCTATGGTGCCAATAAAACGGAAAATAGGGCTTTGAATTGGATTTAGCTTGCATTCACTGAGAGCTACTAAAACTAAGCTAAAAAAAACAGTCTAGTGACATGAGCATTGCGAGAGAAGAACAGGAATAGCTAACCCAGAGCTACAGAAAAGTACAAACAATATAGAGAATCCACTGAAATACAAGCAATAATAATTATTTCTAGAGCTAACATAGGATTTCTATAGGGAAGTTTACAAATGCTTGGTTTAGGAACAAAGTAAAGAAAAACTGCCACAGTAAGCCTAAAGCTGACACTTTGTAAAATTGTTTTAACTATATATGGTTGAGTCACAAAGTATTGCTTATTTATTTATTCTTATATAGAGCAGCATATTCCATTGCGCTTTACAATTAGAACAGTAATAGAACAAAACTGGGTAAAAACAGACAGACATAGAAGTAGGAAGGCCTTGCTAAAAAGGTTACAATCTATAGGGAAATAGGCATTGATACACAAGGATAGATGCTACCTATTGCATAATTGTCCCCCAGATTGCTAGGTTCTTAATGGGTTGTATGATATGATCACCCAGCAATGTTGGCAAAGGGTCAGGAGGGTGTGATAGTAAAGAAAGACAAAATATATGTGAGTTTATGCATACTGTATAGAGAGGATCTAATTAGATAGGGAAGCATTGAAGGTTATGTGGGTGGGTCTGGAATTTGATAGGCTTGTCTGAAGAGGTAAGTTTTCAGGGAACGTTTAAAGGTTTGGAGACTAGAGGTGATTCTTATTGTGCGTGGGAGGGCATTACACAGTGGGCGAAGCCTGGATAAAGTCTTGTAATTTTGAGTGGGAACAAGTAATACGTGTGGATGAGAGACGCAGATCTTGTGCAGAGTGAAGAGGTAGGTTAGAAAGATATCTTGAGATGAGTGAAGAGATGTATGTTTGTGCAGTTTGGTTAATAGCCTTGTATGTAAGTAAAAGTATTTTATATTTAATAAGGTAGAATACCGATAACCAATGGAGGGACTGACAGAGCGGATCTGCAGACGATGAACGTCTAGCAAGGAAGATTAGCCTCGCAGCTGCATTTAAAATGGATTGTAGTGGTGAGAGCCTATGTTTGGGAAGACCAGTCAGGAGGCTATTACAATAATCAATGCTGGAGATAATGAGAGCAATGATCAGAGTTTTTGCTGTGTCTTGTGTAAGATATGGTCGTATTTTGGATATGTTTCTTAGATGTATGTAACATGATTTTGAGATAGATTGAATGTGGGGAACACAGGACAGTTCGGAGTCAAGAATAACACCTAGGCAGCGAGCTTGTGAGGTAGGGATGACTGCTGAGTTATCAACAGTGATAGAGATATCAGATTGGAAATTACTGTTGGCTGGTGGAAATAGAATTAATTCTGTTTTGGAAATATTAAGTTTGAGGTGGCGAGATGTCATCCAAGATGAAATGGCAAAAAGGCATTCAGTGACACGGTCCAATACAGATGGTGACAAATCAGGGGAGGATAGGTAGATTTGAGTATCATCCGCATACAGATGGTACTGAAATCCGAAAGAGCTAATTAGTTTTCCAAGAGATGTGGTATAGATAGAGAAAAGCAGAGGACCTAAGCCTGGGCCTTGTGGAACTCCAACTGAGAAAGGTATCGAAGAGGAGATGAAATCAGAGAAATGAACACTGAAGGAGCTATTAGATAAACGGGATGAGAACCAAGAAAGGACTGTGTCTTGAAGACCTAGGGATTGTAGTGTTTGTTTGAGAAAAGAGTGGTCAACGGTGTCAAAAGCAGCAGAGAGATCAAGGAGAATAAGTAGTGAGTAATGGCCTTTAGATTTTGCAGTGACCAGTTCATTCACTACCTTAGTCAGTGCCGCCTCTGTGGAGTGTTGGGCACGAAATCCTGACTGAAGTGGGTCCAGTAATCTGTTTGAGTTAAGAAAGTGTGTGAGGCGAGTGTAGGCAAGTCTCTCAAGTAGCTTGGAGGGGCATGGGAGCTGAGAGATGGGATGGTAGTTTGAGAGAGTGTTTGGGTCAGAATTGTGTTTTTAAGAATGGGAGTAATCACTGCATGCTTTTACAGAGAAGGAAAGAAACCAGTAAACAGAGAGAGACTACAGATATAATTAAGGTTTGGATGAGCACAGCAGACAGAGCTTTACTAATTTGTGAGGGTATAGAATCAAGAGGAGAGGTAGTAGAGTAGGCAGATGAAAAGAGTGCAGAAACTTCATCTTCTTTTGTGGGATCAAATGAAGAGAAGTGTTAGAGGATTCAGGAAGGGAATTGAGCAGATCACTGGCTGTGGAAGAGCATACCATTTTATTTTGGATCTTATCAATCTTGTCCTTGAAATAGGATGCAAGATCTTGCGCACTGATAGTGGCTGGTGGGTTGGGTGTGGGAGGGACAAGAAGTGATTTAAATGTATTAAAAAGTCACTTGGGGTTAGAGGCTTGAGCAGAGATGGGAGATTGGAAATATGTTTGTTTGGTAGTGTCCAGAGCACTACGATAAGAGTGGTACATGGTCTTATATGTGAGAAAGTCACTTGAACTACGAGATTTATGCCACTGGCGTTCTACTTTACATGAGAGTATTTGTAGGTATTTTGTGCCACGGTTGACGTCTAAGTCTACGTGGAGTGTAATGGGTAGCTGGAGCCATTTCATCAAGTGCTGTTACTAGAGTTTGGCTAAGGTGTGACACAGCAGTCTCAGGAGAGGTGAATGTAAAAATTGGTGAGAGCAGTGGTTGCAGAGAGGTAGACAGTTGTTGAAAATTAATAGTGTTAATATTTCTGTGGGTTAGAGGAGGCTTGGTAGACTTCATGGACATTGAGTTTGAAGTAATGGAGGAGAGCATGCAGGTGATAAGGTTGTGATCTGAGAGAGGGAAAGGAGTGTTAATGAGTTCGGAAACAGAGCATAGTCTGGTGAATACAAGATCAAGGCAGTGGCCCTCCTGATGAGTAGGGGAGTCAGTCCATTGGGAGAGGCCATGAGAGGAGATTAGAGAGAGTAGTTTGGAGGCATGGGGAGATTGTGGACTGTCAGTAGAGATATTGAAATCGCCCATAATGATGGTAAGGATGTCAGAGGATAAGAAGCTCATGTTATAAAGGGAGAGCGATACTGTGCATACTTCACCATGGTTCCCCCAAGGATGCTTAGTTCCCTGACCAAGATGACCACCAGATTTACCACTGCACATGCGCAGTGCCATATTTTTACTGTATAGAGTGACATAATGGGAGACAGACTCCAGCCCCTTAGCTTCAAGAGGACTGCCAGATTTACCCATGTTACTGCTGCTTCAGCAAGGATGTGGCTGTGCAATTCCGTGTCACTGAAATTAGAATGTAGCAGGAGGTTTCTGTAAGAGATAGATGCCACCTGCTTGCATTAGCAAGGATCTGAGTGCTGTGTCTAAGGACGCAGCCTTGGATCACCATCGTGACCATCGGTCGAGATTGGTGATGGTTTTAGGTACCAGCCAGTGTGCGTAAGCTGAAGCTTACTCAGGCTGGCCGGCAGATCTGGGCACCCAGTTCCAGGAAGTCTATGTCTGAAAATGCAGAGTCTGGACCCGTCATGCCTTCAAAGTGGAGGCAACATGCCCCTGTTTGAAGAATGGTGCTGGGTGCCACTCCCGCTCCACCCCCAAACAGGGGGCAGCAAGCAACATTGCAAGATCTGTTATGCCCATGCACAGAACTGGTCTTGCGCCTGCGCAGTCACAAAAACTTTGTATTTGTATGCAAATAGGAAATAGGCCCCTTGTGTACAGTCACTGGCTGGTGAACTACTACAACACTCTGCTACAAGCTCCGCTTCATGTCTTATCCAGTGAAACCACTGTGAGTACTGCTGTACCTCCAACTCTCAATAAACCATACTACTGGTTAAGTCACTGGACTGCTCTTTGGGCAGGAACATACAGCTGGTGTGTACACTACTCTACCTTTACCACTGGATATACACACAGCCAACACTTTATTCAGAGTCTTATTTAGGGAGAGTAATAGTATATTGAAGAGGGTACCATATTTTTTCCCCACCTTAAAGTAACATTTTACCTGCAGTGAAGTTAGGTGCAACCAACACACAGAAGTTTACCGTATGTAATACAGTAGCTTGCAAGATACCGGCACTGGCGCAATTCCTGCGAGCCTGGGCCTATTTTTAAATCAGCAATATATTAAAAGGACACACCAGGTTGTTTTTGTCTGGTTGATGCTTTAAAATATGTACTGCCAAATACACTGGAATCTCGCCAGCAAGCTATAACATAAACCCCACAGTGTGTGTTTTAATTATGTTCAGGACAGCAGTAAAAATACAGCAAAATTAACTTACCATAAAGACAGTATAGTATTTGCTGCATCCACCATGTGGTCAATGCTGCTGATTGGACTGCAATTAAAATGTTATTTGTTATGTGTTTCTGGTTACTGAGTGTATTTCAGACATTAAAAAAATATTGTGAAATTAGACATGTACATGTGTCAGTATATTAAACATACCCATGTTTATGTGCAGGGGCTACTGATAGGACTGGAGGAGAACAAACAGGTCTGAGACACAGACTCACTGACAGAACAGACAGAAACACAGGCAGGACAGGCTGACAGGTCAGAGATACATACACACTTTCAGGACAAAAACACAGCAAGGACTAAGGGACAGACTTTATACTTAGGGGCTGATTTATCACCATCCACATCTGAGGATCTGGATGTGATGTGATAAAATCAATTCAATTTGCAATGCGATTATTGATTACATTGCATGGCTGTATAAATATTCTAATGCAGGGGCAGAGCTTGCTAGAATTCTCTGTCCCTGTGATGCCACTCTGCCACAAATTTTTCTGTGACAGATAAAGGCAGGGAATATCTAATAACCAGCATGCCCTTGGGCAGGGCCGGTGCTAGGGTGTTCGGCGCCCCCCTGCAAACTATAAATTTGCGCCCTCCCATATTCCTTTGGCGCGCGCCAGGAAAAGGGGTGTGGTCTCACAAGGGGCATGGCAACACAATAGTACACCCATTTAAAATTACGCCAAAATGTAGCACAATCTTATTTATCTTATACGTGATGCCCCACCAGTAGTAGTAGCGTCCTTATGCATAATGCCCCCCCCCAGTAGTATTAGCGTCCTTATACATAATGCCTCCCCAGTAGTAGTAGCGTCCTTATACGTAATGCCTCCACCAGTAGTAGTAGCGTCCTTATACATAGTGCACTCCAAGTAGTAGTAGCGCCCTTATACATAATGCCCCTTCCAGTAGTAGTAGCGTCCTTACACGTAATGGCCCCCCCAGTAGTAGTAGCATCCTTATACGTAATGCCCCCCAGTAGTAGTAGCGTCCTTATATGTAGTGCACTCCAAGTAGTAGTAGCATCCTTATACGTAATGCCCCCCAGTAGTAGTAGCATCCTTATACGTAATGCCCCCCAGTAGTAGTAGCGTCCTTATACGTAGTGCACTCCAAGTAGTAGCAGCGTGCTTATACGTAGTGCACCCCCAGTAGTATTAGCGTCCTTATACGTAATGCCCCCCCCAGTAGTAGTAGTAGCGTCCTTACACGTAATGGCCCCCCCAGTAGTAGTAACATCCTTATACATAATGCCCCCCAGTAGTAGTAGCATCCTTACAAGTGATGCCCCCCCAGTAGTAGTAGCGTCGTTATACGTAATGCCCCCCCCAGTGGTAGTAGCGTCGTTATACGTAATAATGCCCCCCCAGTAGTAGTAGCGTCGTTATACGTAATGCCCCCCCTGTAGTTGCATCCTTATACGTAATGCCCCCCCAGTAGTAGTAGCGTCGTTATACGTAATGCCCCCCCTGTAGTTGCATCCTTATACGTAATGCCCCCCCAGTAGTAGTAGCGTCGTTATACGTAATGCCCCCCCTGTAGTTGCGTTCTTATACGTAATACCCCCCCCTGTAGTAGCGTCCTTACACGTAATGCACCCCCCCCCCAGTAGTAGCGTCCTTATACATAATGCCCCCCAGTAGTAGTATCGGCCTTATACGTAGTGCACTCCAAGTAGTAGTAGCGTCCTTACATGTAACGCCCCCCCGTAGTAGTAGCGTTATACATAATGCCCCCCCAGTAGTAGTAGCGTCCTTACACGTAATGGCCCCCCCAGTAGTAGTAGCGTCCTTACATGTGATGCCCCCCCAGTTGTATTAGCGTTGTTATACGTAATGCCCCCCCTGTAGTGGCGTCCTTATACGTAATGCCCCCCCCCACTAGTAGTAGCGTTGTTATATGTAATGCCCCCCAGTAGTAGTAGCGTCGTTATACGTAATGCCCCCCCTGTAGTGGCGTCCTTATACGTAATGCCGCCCCTGTAGTAGTAGCGTCATTATATGTAATGCCCCACCTGTAGTTGCGGCCTTACACGTAATGCACAGTAATGCGTCCTTACATGTAATGCACAGTAGTAGCGTCCATAAAGCACGTGCGCACACACACAATTCACACATATAGACGCACACATACACACCCACCATATATATACACACACACACATTTCTCAGTCACCCTCCACTTACATAAGCCACTGTCTCCCTCAGTACAGCACTGCAGCAGCCTGGTCCGTGTAGCTCCGCCCTTTCTGTCCCATTTAGCTCCGCCCATTCCGGTCCGTGTAGCTCCGCCCCTCCTTTGATATGTACCGAGCCACTGACACACAGGTGAGGGGAGGGGTGAGGGGAGGGGGGGGAGTGGGCTTTTCATGCTGCCAGCGCCGCACAGCCGCTGACAGCAGCAGCAGTGGGGTCAGGACGGCGCAGCAGGGAAGGGATGCAAAGCAGGGGGAGCACCTCTCCCTCCCAGCGCCTCCCTGCACTGCATCCCTTCGCTGAGCGGGTAGCGCCGGGCCTGCCCTTGGGATCGGTTTAGGGCAGCTTGCTTGGCATCATCAATATGGAAGTGCAATGGTTGAAAGTCTTAGGCAATCTGCTTTAGCCATGTTTTCTTTGGCACAAGAGACAGGCACTCTGACATGTCAGACAAAGACACAAGCAGGACTGAAGGACAGTAACACTGACGGTCAGGGCCGGACAGCCCAACTGGCATTTCTGGCATATGCCAGAAAGGCCAGTGGCAGACATAGTTCACACAGGCACAGGAGAGTGTGAACGGCCACCCCTGCCCCATTCATAAGTGTTATAGTTGCTGGAGGGAGGGGGGGGGGGTGTTGATTTCCCAGGTGTCCATATTGGTGGTACTGGGGAGCAGTAGGTAGCCCCTTATGGCCCTGTCCTCCTCTGGTGGAGCTGCATGCAGGAAGGGAGAGGCGCTGGGGAACAGGCCGGGGGGCAGACATTGCTTACACAGGCACAGGAGTGTGTGAGCGGCCATGGACCAGCGCTTGGGAAATGAAAGGGGGCAGCTGGAGAGTCCTTGGACACTGATCCTGCCCCATTCATTAGCGTTCTAGTTACTGGAGAGGGGGGAGTTTCATTGGGGTGCTGGTACCTGCAGTGAGGGTTCTTGGACCAGGCAGAAGGTAGCCACTTAGGGCTGAGTACCCATCTCTGCGCCCTCTCAGATTCTGCACCCAGGGCACATAACCCCTTAGCCTCCCCATAGTTGTGGCCATGCCCAAAGGAGAGTCTCCACTTCCCAGAGCTGGGTGCTGGGTACCTCATGATGACATAGAGGACTTAGGGTGCGCCATCATTAGACAACACTAATAATAATAATAATAATAATAATAATAATATTAGTGTTGAATTATAAACTGGCATTAGATGGCATTAGATGTACGTTATTAGGATCTTTATTTTTTTAATAAATGTTTTTATTAAAGCGACGAGCGTTACAAAAAAGAGCAAAATCGAATCAACAGAATGTCTGGTAGTCCATATCATTTATAAAGACAAGTAGTAGCTTTGAAAGCCATCATATATACAATACAATAAAGTTTGTATAAGACACAGCACAGATTTTCACAAATTCAAAAGAGCACAGAATAGACATTTGACATTGGACCCCATTCAGCTTCAGTTGCAATTTTGCTAATTTAGCAAAACTGCAACTGCTAGCACCACCAAACTAATGGTGGCCAACAATGCGATCGCAATTCAGTTGCGATCACATCGCTGAATAAGGTAAGCCCCCCTGCCTGAGCAGCCTGCCTGCGAAGACAGTTGAGCCGCCACCATTTTCCTCATCGCAGCGGCCGCCTGTGATGTTACCCGCCCTCATTTCTGACACCACGCACGTGAATTTGCATGTTGCAGCCATGCAAATGCAACTCACAGCGAATGCCTCTGCATGTCAATCAGACAGAGGTGTTCGCATCAATGCGATGTGACCACATTGTCAGGTCCGCGCACGCGCAGAATGGGCCCTGTTCGTGTGCACTGGGCTGGAAAACGGCAGTATGCGATTGCAACGCCGATGCAATCCATATTGAATAAGACATTGCACATATTTGTTTAAAAAAAACATTGTTAAGTACTATATATGACAGTAGGAATTCCTGTCTGTGTCAAAGCTAAAGACAAAGATTAAAAATAAATTAAAAACTTAGTTGCCTCCCTCCCTCCACCCCCTGCCTGAACCAACCTCTCTCTCCTGCACCATCTTTCATATAGATAAAGTGGCAGTCACAGATCATTATCCACCATATGGGTCATGCTGTATACCATGTACTGTTTGAAAGAGAACTATGGATCTGGGATTTAATGGCAGCAGAAAACACAGCTATGTAGCTTTCCTACACACCAAAGAATCGTTCAACATTTTCCTCCCGTTCTAACGTAGTCCCCACTGACTCCATTCTGAAGGAAGGAAAACAGGCCTACATTGATTAATTCATGTGGATTCTACAGGTTTGAGTAATTTGTATCAGAGCGCTTTGACTGGGGACAGAAATGTAACACGAGTCACATGTCAAAATTGATTTTAAGTATAGTTTGGTTAACATTCAGTTTTTTGTTTGTGTGCCAATTATAGGTTTAGGATCTTATACGTGTATAGTGGCCCTCATTCCGAGTCGTTCGCTCGTTCTTTTTTTTCGCATCGCAGTGAAAATCAGCTTAGAGCGCATGCGCAATGTTCGCACTGCGACTGCGCTAAGTAATTCTGCTATGAAGAAAGGATTTTTACTCACGGCTTTTTGTTCGCACCGGCGAACGTAGTGTGATTGACAGGAAATGGGTGTTACTGGGCGGAAACACGGCGTTTTATGGGCGTGTGGCTGAAAACGCTACCGTTTCCGGAAAAAACGCAGGAGTGGCCGGAGAAACGGGGGAGTGTCTGGGCGAACGCTGGGAGTGTTTGTGACGTCAAACCAGGAACGACAAGCACTGAACTGATCGCACAGGCAGAGTAAGTCTGGAGCTACTCTAAAACTGCTAAGTTTTTTTTTGTTCGCAATATTGCGTAAACTTCGTTCGCACTTTTAAGATGCTAAGATACACTCCCAGTAGGCGTAGACTAAGCGTGTGTAACTCTGCTAAATTCGCCTTGCGACCGATCAACTCGGAATGAGGGCCAGTATAACAATCATATTGCAAAAATAATTAGGAGAGCAGGTCTAATTCCCCTCAGTTTCTATGTCCATTTTGTGGTAACATGAGTTATGCATATAAACAAAAAAGTTATTAGCATAATAGTCCTGACAATGCAACCAGTCTTTACCTTAAGTAAGTGGCCTAACATAGGGGGTCAGTCCGAGTTGTTCGCTCGTTATTTTTTTTCGCTACGGAGCGATTAGTCGCAAACTGCGCATGCGCAATGTTCGCAGTGCGCCTGCGCCAAGTAAATTAGCACAAAAGTTTGGTATTTTACTCACGGCCTAATGAAGATTTTTCATCGTTCTGGTGATCGGAGTGTGATTGACAGGAAGTGGGTGTTTCTGGGCGGATACTTGCCGTTTGATGGGAGTGTGCGGAAAAACGCTGGCGTTTCTGGGAAAAACGCGGGAGTGGCTGAAGAAATGGGGGAGTGTCTTGGCGAACGCTGGGTGTGTTTGTGACGTCAAACCAGGAACGAAACTGACTGAACGGATCGCAGTGTAGGAGTAAGTCTGGAGCTACTCAGAAACTCCTAAAAAATTTCTATTTGCAATTCTGCTAAAAGCAGCTAGCGAGCGAACAACTCGGAATGAGGGCCTTAGGGTGACCATATTTTCCCTTTTACGTGAGACGCTCATGGATTACAGTACAGCTGAACATTGGGGAAATTATTACCGACATGAGAGTGTATGAGTGTAGAGTGTAATAATTTACTGAATGTTATTTATTTATTTATTTATTTATTTGTTACCTAGTAAAGAAAATGCATAAAGTACACTATTCTACATTCTGGGCCCATCAATCCTGTTTTTCAACAAACAAATTATAAAATACAGATTATCACCTTGCATTTTATTTTAGTATCACCTGAATGTATTAAAGGGCTTTTTGAGCAGTTTTTGTGAAAAACTACTCCAAGCCGTTTAATTTGCATATTTTAACTAAAGCCCTGTAATATTTTCCATTCTTGTAATGGGAATTGTGATGTACTTGAAGTGTACTAAGGGGAATTGTCAAAATATAATGGGGGGGGAGGGTACCCTGCAATAACAATGCTATCTGGAGTTGGCGTTAAGCAGGGTTACCTCCTCGGTTCTCTGACTCCTGCTCTGGCAGGTAAGGCCATAGAGAGCAGCACAGGCCCAGGTACTACCACAGAGGGGGTATGACCTAAACACGAGGTTCCCATGTTGTTGTTCCCCCTCCAGAAAAAAATAATAATTGACAAACATCAATTGTGGAGATGCTTCATGTTCCACAAGGGGGATCTGGGGGAGAAAGGGGGGGGGGGGGGGGCAGGGGAGGGGTGAGGGAGCACTACATCTTGTAGATGGTGCATGTGCACTAGAGAGCAAAGTACCAGTCTTTGCTTTCAATGTGCGGCGCCATCTTCCCAAAGATGTCACTTGGAAGATGGCACCGGCTGTGGAGGAGGAGCCTGTTTCTTAGACAGAGGTAAGCATATCTGAGGGAGAGAGGCAGCAGATCCAGGCCCCTCCAGCAAGCCCAGGCCAGGGTAATTAGTACCTGCTCCCCCCCCCCCACACACACTGCTGACAGAGCTGAGACCTGGCCCCTAAATAGACCACAAGTTACTCACTGTAAAACATTTTTTACGTTTTAAAGAAACTGAAACAAATACTTATAGTACCTGCATCCAGGGTTTCGGTGACCAGTGAGCTCTCCCCTCAGGTCAGCTGACTGGGGTCACAGAGGAGGCGCCCAGCGACAAGCTGACTGGAGGAGAGAGCTTACTGATCACTGATCACAGGGCTGGTAAGTGAAAGTGGAGGAGCTGGGGGGGGGGGGGGTAGCTTCAACTGGTGGTGGTGCATGTATGGACACCTTCAAGCTATATTTTTGGAGAAAAATGCAGTGAGAAGTGTCTGAAGAGGATTCACAGAGACAAGGCTTTCTGGCAAGCTCTGTACCTTGCAAATCATAATAAATTCCTGTGATAAATGCGAATTTTGTCATAAATATTTCACTACAACTACATTTGAAATGCCGTTTGTAGTAAATAGGGGCCTTAATAACTATAATTAGTGTAAGAAATCTTTTATTGTTGAGGTCTATCAAATTACATTGATTATCCAAAATATTCTCCCTAGAGCTAACAGCACAAACTACAACTCTGACCATGTGCCAAATAATGTCAAATCGGTAGAGGTATTTTAAAAACTGATGACGAGCTGCAAATGTTGTTTATTACTGCAGAATTATTCATGCACATAAATAAGAAAGAAGACATACAGTAGTCATACCGAGTGCGGTTAGTTAATGGTTGGTGGTCAGTATCGCTCTACAATTCAGACACATTACCCCCTCACTTAATAGAATTTATAATCCGTGAGAGACCAATAAAATACACACAGGAGGAATTAGATTGTAGAAATGTGTTTGAACAAGAGGTCATGCACTGAGTGGACAGCTCAGGGGAGATGTGAGGAAGTTGTACTCTACATAAGTTATTCCTGAAGCCATCATATGGCATAGTAGAACCTTTCATAGCTTCCAAATGTGCAGAGCTAAATAGGCTGTATAATATAACAAAATAAAATTGTGAATCTTTTTTCATATACATATAAGACAGAATTAAGGTAAAGAACAGTACATATTCTGTCAGGTCTATCAATATCTATACATTGACTTTTTATCTTCTTTATACTAAACAATGAAATGGAAAGAGGAAGATAGAAGAGGAGCAAAGTACAGTAATATAGTTTTAGAGGACAGGGGTCATGTTGTAGGGAAAGGTACATGAGATCTATAGCCTCGCAGAATAAGCAGTTGTATTAATGGACAGTGTGAGACAGAATAGTATAAATAGTATTTATGTTTTATAACATCTGTATGGCTTACATCAAAATGATCATGCAGATAATGAATTACAACTCTACTAGGAATATGTAAGTCATTTTCTGACTCTGGTTTCATACTGAAGATGCATGTTCTCGTTGACACATGGAAATAATTACCAGTGGTGTTATGTTTTAGCAATGAGTGATCTTTGCCACATTTAGGACTAGGAAATTATGTATATTAATATAGGCCAAATGTATCATGTAAGATATGCAAATTATTTTCTAAGTGCAAACATGTGGGTTTTACAGCCAATCAGGAGACTGCAAAGCCAGGATACATAGTGTAATATACACTTCAGGCACTAATACGAGAAAGAACAAAGGCAAACAATACCAACTGCTTTTCAAAGCACTGACGTCAGTTTTAGGCAAATATATCCCGGCATAGTAACACTAACCCCTACGTACTACACCAAAACACAAACATGAAAGTCACTGTTATTCACTGAAATCAACCAATCATGCTACAAATATGTGGGGTGACACCAATATGCTGGATCCTACTCAGTGACAGGAAGCTGAGTGCTGCCTGGTTCCTGTCACTGAGAATGACCCGCCAGCACAGGCAGAGTCTCCAGGGGGAGCCCAGTATCTCTAGGAATGCTAGGCACATGCCTGGACTGATGCAAACAGGACAGTGCAGAGAGACCACGCCCCTTTCCAGTCACGTGCGCCTGCAGCATGCAAGGGGGCGACTTTTGAGCACCAGGTGTCACTGACCCCAGTAGTGCTACAGCGTAACCCCAGTTGTTTCATTAACAGATCAGCTTCATCATGGGTAGCAGAGTTAGATTAGACCCAGAGGTTTCAGAAGGCAGGTGCGGGGGGTATGGCCCGCATCCAGGTGACACCAAAGTGCCGACTCTCCTGCAGTGACAGGAGCCGAGTGCTGCATTGTGATAATCCTCTCCAGCACTCGGCTCCTGTCACAGATAAGGATCCGGCACTGCACACTGCCCAGTCTCCGGGGGCAGCCAGCATCTCCGGGGAAGCTGGACATGCCCCTCGAGTGAAGAAGAGGCCACCTGTGAGGCCACACCCCTTTAAATTAGGCCATACCTCTTTTTCAGGTGGCCGCTGCACCAGCAGGGTGAGTGGACGGGGGTGTAGTAATGCAGAGTGCACACCGGGTGTCACCACACCTGGTGACGCCTCTCCTAGACCCCTCTTTAATTCTAAATAAACTCATCCACTTCATCATCTCCTTCTCCTTATGCATCTACCCATCTTTCTGCTTGCACCGTAGCTATTTTGGGCTGGATGTAATGAAGTCCAAGTTGGCCGGAGGGTCAGGTTAACGGCCGAACTCGGACGTTTTTTTCAAGTAGCAGTCATGTACAAGGCAAAACCATGCCTTGTAAATGAGTGCCGCCTTAAAAAAACATCCGAGTTCGGATGGAAACCCGACTATCCGGCCAACTCAGACTTCATTACATCCAGCCCCTTATTTTTACATTCTAACATACTACAACAATTTACTGATTTTTTTCTGTAATTGCACTATAACAAACACAGAGTTTAGAATGATAGAAACACATGGCTATTGAACCCCATAACTAGTTGAATTTGTAGAACCTTGCTTAAAGAGTGTTAGAAGTTTGTTCATTAGCACATCTCAGAGATTCACTGTAGCAGTAAGGGGTATATTTACTAAAGGTCAATTTTAATTGATTTTAAATCAATCTAAATCAATGTTGTGTTTCAGGGGCTAGACAAAACACTGACTAACAGACAATTTTTTATATTGATTTTTTTAATGCTAGTAAATGTGTGTTTTAGCCTCTGAAACACAACATCTATTTAGATCGATTCAGAAATCTGAATCCAATGGAATTTTGTGTATTTGAATCAAAACCACTGTCTGGATCTCCAGTGGAGATCCTATCTGAACCGAGTCCTGGTTAGATTCTTCCCACGCTTCTAAATTCTTATTTTAAAATTACAAAATGACATGATTTTAGCTGTTTTTATCGATTTTTATCAATGATTCTCAAATTTTTATCGATTTTAAACCGAACCAAAATCTGAATCTGAACCATAACACTTGAGGGTGGTTTTGCCAAAACCAAAACAGGATGATGGATTAGATTCAAAACCAAAACACGGGGCTCCGCGCATAATATCTAGTTTTGTCCATAGCACTTGTTTGTTTACATACCGCAAAAGATTCAAAACATATCAAGGGGGAAAAAAAGAATGGCTTCACATAACTTGCTTTAGTACAGCTTAGAGATCATTTGGCTTACTAATATGGAAAATGTACTATAGTTTTAAAGACTTAGAGGCCTATTCATTATCGCTGTTGGTTGTGGCAATGGATGCTAAAATACCAGAGCTATTCAATATTGCTCTGATGTGGGGATGGTGCTCATCATGTGATACTTACCACAGATTATTCCATAACTAATTAGGACTGGAGGGGTGTTACACTTCCGGGACAACTTGGCAGTGATCTTGCACATACGTGACCTGAGTTCTCCGCATGTGCGCTACTGCTGGAGTTTTCAGACTTTGCTGAATATTAGGCAGCCACATCAGGCCTCTACTAATGAAAGGGCTCATTACTGAAAACATGCAGAAACCAGAAAATGTGTAATGGGTTCATTAATGATAAAAAGCAAGCCCATAAATGTGTTCGAAAAAAAAATGTTGTGCAGGGTTACACTAAACAGCGGATTATTAGTATATTACTTTGGCTATGATAGATTAAGTGTTTAGCTCTTTCTTTTCCACATTACCTAGCTCAGAAGGAACAGAGTAGTTTTGTGAATATGCTCCTTCCTTGAGACGGGTGGTCTTCAGTATGCCGACTGATGGGATCCCGGCGCACAGTATACCGGCGCCGGGATCCCGACAGCCGGTATACTGACAGTTGTTCTCCCTCGTGGGGGTCCACGACCCCCCTGGAGGGAGAATAAAATAGCGTGCCTGCAAGGGGCTCATTTGCGCTCGCCACACTGTCAGTAAGCCGGCGGTCGGGCTCCCGGCGCAGGTATGCTGGTCGCCGGGAGCCCGTCCGCCGGCATACCATAGTGAACCCCTTGAGACGCCTGTCATCTTTCTATTGTTATTCTATTGAATCATACAGCACTGACAGTGGAGGCATATTAATGAACAGGGAGGTGGTGGATGCGTTAGCAGTGACCCCCTCTGCACCTATTATAGGTATACCACTGACTAGCAGTAACATCAGTACTTTAAGTAAAGATAAATGTCACCCCTGTTCCTAAAACAACCCAAAACCAGGTTTAGTTCCTACAGGGCAACGGCAAACTGCGGTCTAAACTCTGAAAGCTGCTGTTTTCAGAGGTTTGACTGCATTCACCATATGTGGTGAAAAATCTTCCCGTAGCTTGTTCCCGAAAGGCAAAGCCATATGTAGATTGCATTGCCTATTAGAAGCCTATGGGCTTCTTTCCACATTACTCCCTAAGAGGGATCCAAAGTAATCCCTCCGAATGTCCCACGCGGCTCGTGCATGAGCTTGCCGATGGCCACCCATGTGCAGAAGAACTCCTGGGTCTTAAACCCAGAAGTCCTATAATCACAAAGGACGGCTCTTATCATAACTGTACATGCATACAGTATTACTAAACATCACTATTCATGTGATCAGCGGCGGGATGCAACACATTTAAAATGAGATGCGTGATACATCCCACCCACAATGTCACACCAGTACTAATATGCAGTAGTTATGTAGTTACATATTGGTGTAAGTTCAAGTTTCCACAGTGTCTTATGATATATTTTGATGATTTCTATAGAACTCCAGTCTAATTTGTCAGCAAAACAAATCTCTGTTTCACTTTACCCCACCCTTTGGACATACATCCAAAGCATTCATTCCCTGTAATCCAACACATATTTGCTTTATTTTTCCTATGAAAAGCTTCCCTTTTCATCTAAACAAGCACGCAGCTCAGAACAATAGTCCTCAACTCATACTCATCGTGTCTAAATGGACAGGGCCGAACCGCTAGGTCCTCTAAAACATTTCTATTTGTTGTTTTTTTCCAACCGTCTCAATGTATAGTGCAACAAAGTAAGGTCAAATTATATTCCCAACCGAGTAAAGTTGCTTTAAAACAGTGCCCGGAATGCATCTTCTTGCCAGATTCAAATTTCCAAAGGAAAACAGGATGACACTGTAAAATGGTTGCAGTGTGGATTAATGTAACCAGTTTATGTTTAGCAGATGCTTCATTTTGTATTGCAAACTGTTGTGTCCAGGGAGTGTTTTACTGTAGACCAGGCATAGCAGGGCTTTCTGTCAGCTCAGTCTAAGCCATCCTAAGAAAACAACTCATCTAGTTAGCAGATTGTTCTTTCATGCAGCAGAGAGCTATTCTTTTTCTGTAACACTAAAGATGAAAGTCATGACTGCCATTACAGGATCAGATTTTGCAGTTTTGTAGTTATGTGGAAAAGGGGACATGGTAGTTGTGACAATCCTCACAATTTAATTAATATTAATGGGCTTATATATCAAGACTTGGACAGAGATAAATTAACTACCAATCAGCTTCTGTCATTTTACAGGCCATGTTTTGGAAAAAAAAATGACATTTAGCAGCTGATTGGTTAGTACTGTATCTCACTCCAAGGTTTGATACATCTTACCCTTTCTGATTATCTAAACTGGATGATTTGAGTTCTCCTGAGCTCTGCTGTGATTATAACAAACGTATGGGGAACCACAAACAATTGTTGCTTATTTTGTACAAACCCTAAGGGATGCTCACTTTGCACATCAATTTTATTTTTTGCATTTTGACCTAGATTAATGAGCAGCAGCTTTTATGAGCCACTTTTTGGTAGGTTTGACCATGAATTTTTAAACAGGGCTAATATTAAGTGTAAAACGTGCCAAGTTCTTATTATCTGGGGCTTGCAATAGGTGACACTTACTAAATCTAGCCTTTGTATTAACTGTGTACTTATTATAAGCCAGTAAAGTTTAACTTTTGCCTGCACATGCAATGGTTACGCAAGGCGCATGCAGTGAAAAAGCTGGGTCATAGCCCTGAAGTAAAGTGATTGCATAAGCTTTACGGTTTACATTTTTCATAGGCAGGCATGTGTGTTTTTATATATTGCGCCAATAATTAATTTATTGCCGCAATATGCAATTTCAGATTTTTAACTTGTATGAGATCCCATGGAATTAAGATTAAAACTGAGCAATGTACTCCGTGGCTTATATATGAAAATGTATAATTTTTTTTGCATAGTTACATAAATCCAAGAAAGCTTAATTCATAATTTCACAAATTTGTACTGTCACGCAGTAATTAATTGGTGTTGGCATAGTGAATCTGGATGACAGGTCCTTATTCAGGTTTGTAAGTAAAGCAAAAAAGCAAGCAACTGGGCACAACCAGGGCCCTCATTCCGAGCTGTTCGCTCGCTAGCTGCTGTTAGCAGCATTGCACACACTAAGCCGCCGCCCTCTGGGAGTGTATCTTAGCTTAGCAGAATTGCGAGCGAAAGATTCGCAAAATTGCGAATAGAAATTTCTTAGCAGTTTCTGAGTAGCTCGACACTTACTCTGCCACTGCGATCAGTTCAGTCAGTTTCGTTCCTGGTTTGACGTCACAAACACACCCAGCGTTCGCCCAGTCACTCCCCCGTTTCTCCAGCCACTCCCGCGTTTTTCCCAGAAACGGCAGCGTTTTTTCACACACACCCATAAAACGGCCTGTTTCCGCCCAGGTACACCCACTTCCTGTCAATCACACTCCGATCACCAGAACGAAGAAAAATCCTTGTAATGCCGTGAGTAAAATACCTAACTTTTGAGTAAAATAACTAAGCGCATGTGCTCTGCGAACATTGCGCATGCGCAGTAAGCGACTAATCGCAATATAGCGAAATTCGTCAACGAGCGAACAACTCGGAATGAGGGCCCATGTGCACTGCAGGTGTGGCAGATGAATCATGTGCAGAGAGAAGAAGATTTGGGTGGGGTGTGTTCAAACTGAAATCCAAACTGCAGTGTAAAAATAAAGCTGCCTACCGTTTGTGTGCTTCATGCAGAAGCATGCAGTATTTACCCTGTATAGAAACAATATAACCCACCCCTCTGCGTCACCTGCAGTGCAACATGGTTTTCCTAGTTGCTGGCTTTTTTGCTTTACTTACAAACATGAAACAGGCCAAGAGCGCAATCCTGCATATATCATTTATAGCCATTGTTGCTGGATATGTGAGGTTTGCAAGTTTCTTTAGTCACTCCTTGAAAGACAATTTATCAACTATTATCAATCTATTTACAATTTATCCGCAGTGTGCACGCGTGACGTACTTTCACACAAAACTATGCAGTTTTACACAAGGTCTAACGACTCTTTCCCGTCGCTCTGTTAATCGGTGAGTGATTGACAGGAAGTGGGTGTTTCTGGGTGGTAATTGACCGTTTTCCGGTAGTGTGCTAAAAAACGCAGGTGTGTCAGGTGAAAACGCATGCGTGCCTGGGGAATCGGGGGGAGTGGCTGGCTGAATGCAGGGCGTGTTTGTGACGTCAAAGCAGGAACTAAACAGACTGAAGTGATCGCAAGGAAGGAGTAGGTCTGAAGCCACTCTGAAACTGCTAGAAAAAATGTCAGCACTGTTATGCTAACCTTTCGTTCACACTTCTGCTAAGCTAAGATACACTCCCAGAGGGAGGCAGCTTAGCGTTTGCACGGCTGCTAAAAGCAGCTAGCGAGCGATCAACTCAGAATGAGGGCCATTGTTTCAAATATCAACTCAGAATGAGGGCCATTGTTTCAAATAGCTCAGAATGCAAGATAATACCTGCATGTTAAATATCAAAATTGACTTGTATTAATAAATAAAATATATCTCTACAGTATATCAAAGATTAGAGACTCTTTGCATCTTGAGGTTGAGCCCATTTCATTAACTTGTAGGTATAACAAAACCTAATATTAGCAATTTAGACGCAGATTATTACAAATTGATAGTTACAGTATCCATAAGGATTGCCTTTATTTGCCCAGTTCCACACAGGTCCAGAAGTCTCTTGCTGAAACACTATCTTAGTGTATGTACTAATACATGTACAAGCAAAAAAACAGTTATGTGATACAACAATACTGTAGCATATACAGGTGAAGATCAGGGCCGAATTTAGGGGTCAGGCCGTCCCTAGGCACATTATTGTCTGCCCCTTTTTGCAGTACGTCATTGCCCCCTTTATTTCAGGTGCCAGGCTTGATGCCTGTAGACATCCAAAGCTGCCCCAACCTCACCCTACTACCAACTCCTGGACCACAATTTGCTGTAATTTGTCTTATTGCTAAATAAATAAAAAACAACATATATATATATATATATATATATATATATACATACTATATATATCTATATATATATATATATCTATATATATATATAGATATATATATATAAAGTTGTGCTGCCCCCCAGCAAGCGCCGCCCCTAGCCACGTGCCTAGTGGGAAATCCGCTACTGGTGAAGATGTATCAAATCTGGAGAGAGATAAAGTGGAGAAATTGATGATAGCTGATTGGTTGGTACTTTATCTCTCTCCAAGAGTTGATAAATCTCCCTGACAGTTTTCGTTTTTTGCTTCATAAATGACTAGCAAGAATGCATTACAGTTCTGAGGTCATAAGCTTTATTCCAACCAGGTTCCTTTATGTGTAGAGTTTGTATGTGTTCACCATATTTGTAAGGGGTTCATTCAAGTGCTTCAGTTTCCTTCCACAGTTAAAAATATACTAGTAGATAAATTGGCTTCTGACAAAATGGTCTCTAGTGTGTGTCTGCAGCATTTAATTCAAAACATAAGCCTCAGTGAATGATTACATATTATCTGTGCTGTGCAGAGATATGTATGTAATAGGTTTGGTGCTATATAAATAAACAAACAAACATATTATATTACTCCCACTGTGTTTCAAACTGTGTATGATATCACTCTGTAAGCCACTGCCTGTGATATCATTTTCCATTCCTTTATTATATTAGTTGGTAAGCAATTAGGGGTGACATTTCTAAGCATCACATAACTTGGAAACAGCTATGGATATCATAAGCTGAAATGACCTCACTTGGTAAGCAGACATGATGACACTAATTATTTTACCAGACTTCAATTGATAAGCAGTTCCGGGTGGTATCATTTGTTATGTAGAACTAGACGAGCAGTAAACACTAGACACTGAGCAGTTGCGACTTCTGCCTCCCTAATCACTACAGAATTACAAAAGACATTTAGATATTACTCCGAGTGGGCCAGTTACATAAAGACAAAGTTCCTTGAATCCCATCTTTTTACTTGACAATGTTTTGTTTGCAATCATGAAAAGTCAAATTCCCCAGTGTGTGTGTGTGTGTGTGTGTGTGTGTGTGTGTGTGTGTTCATGTGTGTGTGTTCATGTGTGTGTGTTTATGTGTGTGTGTTTGTGTGTTCATGTGTGTGTGTGTGTGTGTGTGTGTGTGTGTGTGTGTGTGTGTGTGTGTCTGTATGTGAGGGAAGGGGTTGTTAAGGGGGGGGGGGTGTAATTTTAGACTAGCATTGTGTTTTTGTATTTTTTGTGACAGCCACTTTTAAACAATCACAATGCTTCTACAAATATATTTCTACAACTGCTTATAAAACAACTGTATATGAATCCAGCTTAGTGCTTTCAATTGTTTGCAGTGTAACTGTTCTTCCATTTGTTAATGTTTAAAGGCTAGTTTCTCTATACAGCTCCATATGTTGACATCTGAGCGTGTTTTCTGCCTTCATGTTAACTGTGAGATGCTCCAATGTCACAGCAGCCAATGGCTAAAGCACAGGTTCTCAAACTCGGTCCTCAGGACCCCACACAGTGCATGTTTTGCAGGTCTCCTCACAGAATCACAAGTGAAATAATTAGCTCCACCAGTGGACCTTTTAAAATGTGTCAGCGAGTAATTAATACACCTGTGCACCTGCTGGGTTACCTGGAAAACATGCACTGTGTGGGGTCCTGAGGACCGAGTTTGAGAACCTATGAGCTAAGGTATAGGGCCAGATGTACTAAGCCTCAAAAAGTGATATAGTGGAGAGTGATAAAGTACCAGCCAGTCAGCTCCTAACCGCCATGTTACCGACTGTGTTTGAAAAATGACATTTAGGCCCCCATTTATCAAGCTGTGGAGAGTGATAAATAGCATGGTGATAAAGTCCCAGCCAATCAGCTCCTAACTGACATGTTGCAGGCTGTGATTGAAAAAATGACAGTTAGGAGCTGATTGGTTGGTACTTTATCAACGTGCTATTTATCACTTTCCGAGGCTTGATGAATGTGGGCCTTAGTACCTGTTGTCTTGCAGTTTATCACTCTCCACTTTATCACTTTTCAAGGATTATTATAGCTTTGCAGTTCTAAAGTCCTTAAACAAAAACTTGGTAAAATAACATTTTGCTAATGAATATTTAAAAAAATATATTTAAATACCTGTAGGCGCACAGTTTCTAATTTATTGGTATATCACAACATAAAGTACCTACAAACGATAGCCATGAATTATGTCTATTGTAGTCTATAGGCAATACTCTGTAAAAAGCAGTGGGAGAGGGATCCTAAGGATCCCTCCCTGGCACTCTCCAGTCGGGCAAGCTCACTCAGCAGTATGCACAGGCGCAATAGCTTGGAAGTCACCGGAAAGTGGAGAGTAAAGCGATTTTTAATGCGATCACTTTGCTTTTACACATCACAAGGATGGGCATTTGCTGGCAGCTGTGGCTTACTGTGATCTGTAATTGTAGTCCTGATTTTACTTTTAAGGGTGGGTACTTCACTGTTTCTTTCCTTTAGTTATTTTTTTTCTTTACAGGTATTGCAACATCATAATCAGCAGCACGGATCTTGCACTAGCCCAGGGAGAAGTTGTTGCAACTGATACATACCTTAAGAGCCATATACTGTATGCGGTTTTCTCAATCCAACATTGGGTGTAAGGTGCGTTAACATGCCCTTGCTACAGTATATTCCTGCTACATCAGCCCACCTTCACTACCTCATTCCTACTCTCTAAGTGCAGAGAGGTACAACTGGGAGATATTTTGAGACATACCTCCAAGTCGTACCTTTCTGCACTTAGAGAGTATGAAAAAACACATTTTATGGGTAAGCCCCCCCCCCCAAGAAGATGCATTTATGTTCAAGTTGGCATGAGTCCCATAATTGGCACATTTAAACCCATAGGCTAATCTATAGCATGCATTCTGGAATTGTACCAATAGGGGATGATATTATTTAGTTCACTGTGCTGTAATTTCTGTTGTTTTGAGTGTTTAATTTAATTCCCATTCTTTGACACACATTTTTCCAGTTGGTTGTGTTAAGTGAATAATTTATCACCCATTGCCAGACACCTACTGCTGCAGATTAGACAGATTACTGAAAACAAGAAATTGTAAAATGATGTTTGGTTAAGGAGACAGACACTAATCCTAATTCTGTCTATACATGGGTATATATTCAATTCTCTATAACTTTTGGTGTGGTCAGGAATATATGTGGTCTAATGACTGACTAGGCCAGAAAAGAATAGTATGGAAGGTGTAATGGTTAGCATTACTGCCTCCGAGCACTGAGGTCATGGGTTCAATTCCCACCACTTCCCTAACTGTGTGGTGTTTGTATATTCTCCCCATACTTGCATGGGTTTTCTCCGGGTTGGGATGTAGTTGATATCCCGGCATACAGGATCCCAGCAGTCAGAATACTGGAGCTGGAATTTAAACAGCTGCCACAATGCCGACACCGGAATCCCTACATCCAGAATACTGAATGTAAGTATCTCGGGAGGATTAGGGTTAGGCTGTGGGGGAAGTCAGTGTTAGGCTGCACGGAGAGAGGGTTACGGTTAGGCTACGGGGAGGGAGGTTAGGATTAGAGTTAAAGTTCTCCAGCGCCCCATCAGGATTTCAGGCTGTCAGGATGCCGGTGTGGGTATTTTGACCGCCAGCATCCTGACTGCCGGGTTCCCATTTTATTTTTTTATTTATTAACCGTTTCTTATATAGTGCTGTATATTCCATTGCACTATATAAGAAACTGGTTTTCTCCCACAATCCAAAAATATATTGGTAGGTTAATTGGCTCCCGACAAAAATGAACCCTAGTATGTGTGTGAATGTACATGGGCAGACTAGATGGGTCAGTTGATTCTTATCTGCCAATTCTCTGTTTCTATGTTTTACATATTTAATAAAATATGTGCTATTACCTATTTCAACCAATCAGTCATAACTTTCATTGGTCTGAGTATACTAGAATGGTAAAAGTTGATGAACTGTTATGGGTTATGAAACAACTTTGGGAGACAACAAGACAAAAGATTGTGCTGCTTCTACACAATCAGATATTATTTTTGTGTGCAGTTTAGAATATAATAAGTTATTAATTAAGAGTTTATGATTGGCTATTGGATTTTTCCATGTTTCAAAGTTGTGCTAACATTATGAGTAATTCTGTGCAATTTCACAGAAAACCCATTAATAGTTAATTTGAGCAGCACTTGGACAGCCCAAAACTACCTTTAATATTTTTCTTTCTAAAGAAACACTGTAATAAAACTTTCTTAGCATTCTAGAGAAAAAAACAGTGCTATATGATTGTGAATATTATCTTATTGCTGCGAAGCTGTAATGTTCTGTTTATTATTCAAAAACACTGATAGCTTTAATATTTCAAGATTACAGAGCACTCTTAGTTTCAAGTTCTTATTTTACAATTAGTATATGCTTCCTTATAAACCATTGAAAATGGACACGTCATTGACATGATCTTACAAGGGACCATTCCCCAAAGGACTAAAAGAAAATCATTATTCTAAAATTAGCCTGGCAAACTTAACAGCAAAGATAAAATATACATATGTAGATTAATATCACTCATTACATTTTAAGTAGTGGGAATTATTGTTCTATCAGTTAAATGTATTGAGTATGTATGCTGTCCAGCATTTTTATTATGCTATATAGTATTTCTAGCGATTTGTGTGTGACTGCTTTTACGTACATTCCTAATTCCAAGACAAAATAATGAATAAGAGATAAAGTATGCAGTAAGTTGATGTGTTATGGCCCATATAGACGGGTCGATGCAGGAGAGATGTGTTCTGAGCGAACCTCTCAGCACACATCTCTCCCGCCACTCAGCATAGCGCGATGTGTGCTGAGCGTGCGGGGGGAGACGGGGGGGCCGTTCATTTCACCCAGCGGGTGAAGTGAGCGACCCGCTAGATTGGCCTGCATGCAGGCCAATCTAGCACCAGCGATAGCGATGCACGGGGCTGTGCATCGCTATCGCTGTAGGGGGTACACACGGAGCGATCTTGCTGAAAATCTAAGCAATCTAGTCAGATTGCTTAGATCAGGGCTGGCCAAACCGGTCCTCGAGATCTACCAACAGTTCATGTTTTCCAGGCCTCCTGGAGATCTGTAGAATTGTCAGTTAGGAATGAATGCAGCACATCTTAATTAGTAATGACTACACCTGTGCACCAGCTAGGTGGTCTGGAAAATGTGTACTGTTGGTAGATCTCGAGGACTGGTTTGGCCAGCCCTGGCTTAGATTATCGCTCCCCTTTAAAGACTCTGAGAAAGTATTCATCCATTGTCATGTACAGATATTATCCAAAAAGAGAGAATAGAAACATCCCATGTTGGTGGTGTAATGACATGCCTTTTACCCATGAATGTGGTTAAACATGCAATTTGAAGTATATAAAGTTGAAGATTTTTGTGTATGGTGTAATGTTGGCTTCTATTTCTCTATCATGCTTTGAGTTGACCAAGAGATCAACTGTGTCCTCTTAGAAGCCAGAAAATGTTTCTTTATTGACACCTATGCTATTGTTAAACAGGCCATCCTTATATAATATCATCCCATTAAGCTAGGAAAGATTTAATCAGCTCAGTCATCAGAGCTTTGTAGATGCTCTGAAAAGCTGAATATGATACTTTTCACTGTAACACTATGTCAGGCCCTTCCTATTGCAAACTCACAGCAGGAGCTACAGAGGTATCAGGTGTTAGCAGATTTGTTAGCTCATAAATTAAACCTTTAATCAGTGGGTGTGTCAAGGAGTGAAGCCACATGTTACTGGCACAATATTCAAAATGATTGGTTAAGAAGAAAACACTGAGCAAACCGTATTTACAATTTATGCATATATGCCACTGTCATCAACTTGTACATGTACTCTAAGGAATATTAAAGGTTGAAATTGGAATTAAAAAAAATGAAGCACAAAAAACACTTTTCATAAACTATTTAAAATTTTGATGTTTTACATCCAAATTTGTGGTTTTTTTTTTATAGATCGTTAATTTTTTTAATTGTTGGTAAAGTTTCTAAGACCTTCCTCATATACACTGGGTCATCAATGGATTTTCCACCCTTTCTTCAAAAATAAAATTAAAAAAATCAGTTTAGCTTTCAGCATTATTCATGACAGCCATATTGATGAGTTCTGGATGGCTTTACTTATTTTGCAAATTCTCTACTAAACCCCAATGGAAAATGATTTTGTTGAATTTTCTGAATAGGTCTTAGTTACAAGCATTTGAGAATGGACTTGTGACTAACATCTATATAGTTAGCCAATAAGAGGCATTATTTTATTTTCTGCTGTTTTATCATTGGCTAACATACAAAACATACAAAATCAAAGGTGCATAACTTAGTCATTAAACTTTGTTTTCAATTAGAGGCAACTGTGCAGAAAAGGTGTCAGAAATCCCTCACTGTTAGTGAAGGCTAAATGTCAGAAAAAAATATTTCATTTGTAAGAATCCTAAGTGTTTCTCATAACCCACTAGCAAGAAAGGAAACAGTTTCTGGAAAAGAAAATGTTTAAAATGAAAAATCCATACATGCTCTCTGTTCTGCATTGTGGAATAACTAACTATAACTTACAATTGTCTGTTTTAAATTAAAAAGGAATTGTAAATTTGACCTTGCAGAAACTACTTTTTCTAAAAGCATGCACATATCTCAAAGCAGACCTCATGCTCTCTATTGCGTGATACAAATCTTAAAAAAAGTTAAAAAAAAATAACAAATTTGATTCTAATCACGCCCACAAATGTTTATTTCCAAATCTGATAACTGTAGGATCTTCCTGGCACTAAACCATTTAAACAAGTCTTGGAACAACAGCAAAAATGAAACCTTTAGAAAAATATTTTGCTTTTACAATTTGGTAATTTATAAGTAGCTACTATCACCCTCCACTCAGGTATGTATCTACGCACCATGTAAATGACATTTCATTATACACATGCTTTTCAAAAAGTGGTTGTCAGTAAATCAATTGCTTCTGGCATTTAAAGATCGCTGTTTCTGGAGCTTATCTAAACTGTTTTCGTTTAACCATCAGGATATAACATATCATTGTACATATATACATAATATTTATACAAACAATAAGATACTAATTTATTTTCATGTTCCTAATTCCAAAACCTGTGGTTTTATCTTAAAGTACTGACAGAAAGACTTTAATCCAAATCAAAATGTAAATTCACACTATCAGTACAGAATTCATCTGAAATGCTGTTTTTTTTTTTAAAGATCATTAGAAATGTTAGAAACTCTTACCTTCAATATAAATTCCACTTGACAGAGTGAATATTTGGTTTTTCTATAAGCAAGCTTCTCTTTCCAGAAACAGTCCCCAAAGCATCAACCAAAGCAAGCAAATTAAAAATGATAAAATGCTCCAGAAGTGTGGATTAGCTTCTTCTTATTTAATCAAAGTAAAAAATAAAGTATACACAAAATAAGGGCAGGAAAACTTCAGCTCTCAAAACACTTCTAGTGATAACTCCAAATGATTTTCAGAGAGAGAGAGAAAAAGAGAGAGAGAGAGGTTTGGCTGTGTCTGCATTGTAGTCCATCAGCAAAACCAAGTGTTCACGCAGTGAAAAAACCCAGCGTGTTTGCTACACTGGCTCCAACCACTTTCATGCAGTCGACTGACTCTCACTTTCCCTCTCACTTTTGTTTAAATGACCAAAGCATCCAGATTTTTTTTCCTCCTAAGTTAAGCCAGATATCTGTTGCATGCAAGTGCCACCTCCCTTAAGGGGTGGCAAAGATGTTAACCCTTTTGGTTCTTTACATTATATCATTGGTCAGTGAGGCTAAAGACAGAACAGGTAACTAAGGGCTTGCTATACCGAATGTCAGTATTTTAATTTCCACTAGCTTTATGTAGAAAAGTAAGTCGATCATTTCCTTAAATGGTTTAGACTAAAGTATTAACTTTACATTAAATTAAAAACTTACACAGTTTACAATAAAGTAGAAAAATGAAAAAGATTGAAAATGAGCTCTGAATTAAATGCATAGGTTTTTTTTTTAAGAACGTAGAATAAAAAAAAAAAAGAATGTTCCCATTAGATCTGGAAGACATTAGATTTTTTTGTAGGCTGTCCAAGAAAAGAATTGAGGGAGACAACTACGTTATGCAAAGCACAAAAGAAGTCCAATTGTTAAATCATGGCTTAGGAGCAGGTCGCGAAAGGTAATGCTGGATGAGGGAATTGTTATGTACCTACTGACACTTTGGCGGTATTATTCAGTACATATGACATTTTAATTACTTATCAACTTAACTACTAAAGTGCAGACAAGTGTTTTGCCTCAGCAACATTACATCACTTAGAGAAGTAGTGGCTCTGTGTAATGTGACACTGTACATTGCATGCATTCAAATCCAACACTGTTATTGTTACAGTGACAAGTCATTCATTGAGCATCATACAGTACATAAATAGATCGGACAGTGGAGCTTTAAAAAGACATTCCATATAAAATCAGGCCATTGGTCATACTGTGATGGTGAACCAAAAGGCATAATTTGAACTGTTGAAAAAGAGGTTGGGGCTTGAACTACACCTCGTAATTTTTAACATAATAAGAGGTGCTGCCATGTTGAGACTTGCAGTACCATGCAGGGAAAAGAAAATGCAGGTGCATACTCTAAGCACTAGAAATACTGATAGTCAAAATTATTTTGATAAACTCAACAATAAACATGCAGTACAAAGGGAAGATTTATCAAAGCTTGGAGAGAGACAAAACATGGAAAGAGATAAAGTACAGACCAAGCAGCTCCTGTCAACTGTCAAACACAGCCTGTAAAATGACAGTTGGCTGGTATTTTCTCTCTCTCCACTATATTTCTCTACTACAGACTAGAGCTGTGCGGTTTTGGTTCTCCAGAAATCCAAATCCACCCAAATTTTGTGGATCTGAACAGAACTAAAACCCAGTTCGAATCTGCAGAGGAGTCCTGTATCAGATCTTTCCACGGTTTGGATTTCAGCTTTAGAATTCAAATTTTGTGTTATGGATTGCAAAAATTACATGATTTTAGCTATTTTTATCGCTCTTTGAGGGTGATTTTGACAAAACCAAAACAAAATACGATGATGAATTAGAACCAAAACCTAAATGCATCTGCTCAATGATGATACATTTAAAGAGTATAATACACATATCATCGTGCAGTAGAAATGCTAAATTCATGATAACTGTCATAGTTTGGTGCTGGAAATGCCTCATAATTGCTCTTTCTACCACATGCTATTTATTTCTTTTCCCAAATCAGCTGCTAGCCCAGACTTTGAGGGTTGTTGCTGAAAGCACCTAAGAGGAGATGGAAAGACATATTTCAATGAATATATATATATATATATATATTCTTAAACAATAGTCAGCTCATTGCTAATTATTGTCATTCTCTGGCAGCAGTAGTTGGTCCCCCTTCCTGTAGGCCTATCTGTGGCTGCTCTCCCTTCTGACTGCCACAATTATATAATAAGCATGACATTACATATTGCACCTTCCCAACCTTGTTTTGCCTCTCTAATTTGTGAGAATTGTTTGGCAAAAACTAAACTTGCGCAGTTAACGGAAACCCAGCAGCCTATATTTCCATTATCCAAGTAACACCTTACTTGATACACAACAGAATGTCAAACACAAATGAGTGGTATTATTTGGCTCTCCTTTCTGAAGGACGCTTCCAATATAGTTAATATACCGGTATGTCACTTTAAGCCATATACAATTATTAGCTAGTGTGGGTACATATATACTGAGTGTATGGGTTCTAAGTATGAGCTCATACAATTTTCCAATATGCAACCATATTTGTCTCAGTGCATCATAGATTACTCACAATACTGTAACTTACTCTCAGTTAAAACCAACCCCCTTAAACCTTTTACCCAATTATGGGATAGACATATAAGGCTGAGTAGAGGTAAGTACTGGGTTTTATGGAGATTTATTACACTTTAAAAACATAGACTGGAAGTATGGAGACATATTCATATAAGCATAAAACAATTAGCGGTTACCCCCAGGTTCATACCGATGTAATGTGCGCAACAAAAAGCAAACAAGTTCCGGATACCTAGTTCACCTAGCAGCCCATCAGTCCATCAGATAAAACAGAGTCCTTTTAGGGGTCGGATTTCTCCTGTTATCATATTGCGTGGCGTCCGTATGACGTGTTTCATACAATAATGTCCTTTTCAAGTGCGGATAAACTTTTCAACTGTCTCTCTAGGCACAAGGAGTGGACGATGCATCCCAGTTTGCATAGATATCTGTACATTTTGTTTGCACTTGCGCACAATGAAAATGTACTCCCCAGTGTGCAAATTCCCAGTCTGTCATTTATACAGTGGGCACCCACTGCAATGAAGTTGAAGGGATTTCACGGTCCTAGACTAATCACATTCCCTCCTGCATGTTAGAATTCTCACACTATATCTAAGATCCGAAATAGTGTGCAATAAAAATAGTTTTCATTCTATCCTTCCCCTTCTCCCAATAAACACATGATAATGAGAATTAACACATTCTGAACTTACTGTCATTAACACATTGACACAATGCCTGCAGGCCATTGAGAAATGACACTACAACAGATTGCTGTGAGAAGATCAGGTACCCCAGGAGTGTCAGAATATGTGAGAGAGATAAATGACTTGAGATAGAGACACCCTTTCTGTTGCATCACATCTTTCTTATGAAAGTTATTCCCAGTTGTGCTTTGGAAGTGCAGATTCATACATAGAACAGCTGGTGTTTCCAGGAAGGTCTCTCACTGATCGCATCTCAAAGTCCCTTAGTAAAACAGACCTTATTAAAAATGCAAAGGTGGAAGTTAGCATTTAGGATTATTTTTTTCCTTGAAGGCATTATAATCAGGGCTGAAGATGCATTTTGTGTGAGCTCTGTCATCTTTAATTGAGGTTCATATTTGTTCACATGCTCCCATAATAGAAGTGTTTTAGTTTTTTCTGACTTTTGCCAACTTTTTAACAATTTTGTTTTTGCTGTTTTTATACTATCATTTTTTTTATATTCAAATGACAGCAACCCTCACAGGCCCCCACCCCTCCAGTAAAACAGGAATTGCTGTGAGAAGATTATATGCCCAGAAGTGTTAGAGGGATATAAAGATTTCTATTGAAAAAAAGAAAATAAAACAAAAACCACAGTACAAAAGTGTAAACTGCACCATGTGTTACTGCTTTGCTCTACAGAACACAAAATATTAGCTTTGCAGTCTTCACTTGAGCATCGCAAATGATTTACACTACATATAGAGAAAGCTTAAAAAATTAAAGTGATAGAAGCTGCTATTTTCTTGGTAAAATGATAAGGGTGCATAATAAATTGAGTAACAAGTGGAGCTAGAGTAGGGAGGGGTGGCTTGGCTTCCCCTCCTTAAGGTGCAGGGTAATTACAGGAATGTCATATGGGAGATGTTCTGTAATAGGTTGCGATTTTGGAAAACTGCAATGAATCCTGCATATTTCCAGCGAGATTCATATCGCGGAATGTAAAAGAATAAGGCAACTTAGGCAGAAATACATCTGAATAAAATTTGCCATGACACAACTTTTTAGCAACATTATACAATATATTTTGCACATTTTCATTTTAGAACTACTCACCAGCTATTTGCTCATTATCCTGAGGAGGTTGTGGTCATTTAGATGAGACCTTGCACTTTGATGGTGAAAAGAAGAAACATATCATTAAAAGACCATGCTAGACAATTGCATACCACAAAACCAATACGGATAGGACAGTGGGACAAAAAAACAACATAGAAATTACTAGTGTTTTTGTGTTTTGGGAACAAATTCAACATTATTTTTAATTTAGTTACATTAATTTAATGGAACTTGCTAAGAAACTTTCTCAATCGAGATTAATTTTATATAAATAAAGGGAACACTAAAATAACACATCCTAGATCTGAATGAATGAAATATTCTAATTAAATACTTTGTTCTTTACATAGTTGAATGTGCTGACAACAAAATCACACAATAGTTATCAATGGAAATCAAATTTATTAACCCATGGAGGTCTGGATTTGGAGTCACACTCATAATTAAAGTGGAAAAACACACTACAGGCTGATCCAACTTTGATGTAATGTCCTTAAAACAAGTCAAAATGAGGCTCAGTAGTGTGTGTGGTGTCCACGTGCATGTATGACCTCCCTACAACCCACACAAGTGGCTCAGGTAGTGCAGCTCATCCAGGATGGCACATCAATGTGAGCTGTGGCAAGACGTGGAGGAGGCCGTAGGAGGGCAACAACCCAGTAGCAGGACCACTACCTCCGCCTTTGTGCAAGGAGGAACAGGAGGAGCACTACCAGAGCCCTGCAAAATGACCTCCAGCAATCTACAAATGTGCATGTGTCTACTCAAACGATCAGAAACAGACTCCATGAGGGTGGTATGAGGGCCCGACGTCCACAGGTGGGGGTTGTGCTTACAGCCCAAAACTGTGCAGGACGTTTGGCATTTGCCAGGGAACACCAAGATTGGAAAATTCGCCACTGGCGCCCTGTGCTTTTCACAGATGAAAGCAGGTTCTCACTGAGCACATGTGACAGACGTGACAGAGTCTGGAGACGCCAGGGAGAACATTCTGCTGCCTGCAACATCCTCCAGCATGACCGGTTTGGCAGTGGGTCAGTAATGGTGTGGGGTGGCATTTCTTTGGGGGGCCGCACAGCCCTCCATGTGCTCGCCAGAGGTAGCCTGACTGCCATTAGGTACCGAGAGGAGATCCTCAGACCCCTTGTGAGACTATATGCTTGTGCGGTTGGCCCTGGGTTCCTCCTAATGCAAGACAATGCTAGACCTCATGTGGCTGGAGTGTGTCAGCAGTTCCTGCAAGACGAAGGCATTGATGCTATGGACTGGCCGGCCCATTCCCCAGACCTGAATCCAATTGAGCACATCTGGGACATCATGTCTCGCTCCATCCACCAACGCCACGTTGCACCACAGACTGTCCAGGATTTGGATGCTTTAGTCCAGGTCTGGGAGGAGATCCCTCAGGAGACCATCTGCCGCCTCATCAGGAGCATGCCCAGGCATTGTAGGGAAGTCATATAGGCACATGGAGGCCACACACACTACTGAGCCTCATTTTGACTTGTTTTAAGGACATTACATCAAAGTTGGATCAGCCTGTAGTGTGTTTTTCCACTTTAATTGTGAGTGTGACTCCAAATCCAGACCTCCATGGGTCAATAAATTTGATTTCCATTGATAATTTTTGTGTGATTTTGTTGTCAGCACATTCAACTATGTAAATAACAAAGTATTTAATAAGAATATTTCATTCATTCAGATCTAGGATGTGTTATTTTAGTGTTCCCTTTATTTTTTTGAGCAGTGTATATATATATATATATATATATATATATTAGAGATGAGTGGGTTCGGTTCATCGAGATCCGAACCCCCCCCCGAACTTCACCTATTTTACATGGGTCCGAGGCAGCCTCGGATCTTCCCGCCTTGCTCGGTTAACCCGAACGCGGCCGGACATCATCATCCCGCTGTCGTATTCTCGCGAGATTCGTATTCTCTATAAAGAGCCGCGCGTCGCTGCCATTTTCACTCGTGCATTGGAGATTGAACGGAGAGGATGTGGCTGCTGATAATGTCAATTATTATCTTTAAACATAAAGCTATACACTATTACCGTGGAGCCGCTATGGCCACTAGACCACGTGCACGTGCTACGCACTTTGTACGCTATTTGCATACAGAGTCCCGCACGTGGTACGCACTTGGCGTACACACGCTGCGCTGAGTGTATGGATTACACACAGCGGGCGCACACACAGTTGATAACCTTTACCTTGCTAATAAAACACAGTGAGAATATACTTATACTCTAAACCTTAATAACCAAGTACTGTAATGATGTAACGTTTAAAAACCTTAACAATGTGTATGCTGTTTGAGCGATTGAGACGCTAAGAGAGCCCTTTGCAGTAAACAGTGAAAACACAAGACCTGTTTGGATTTAAAAACCACAGCAGCTCTAACACCGCCGTGGATGGTTTAGAGAAAAAGGGAAACACAATACAAGTTATACACTACAAACTAACATAGAAAAATCTAAACAGAATAACAGAAAATAATGTGAACAATGGCGAATAATTGCAAACAAGAGCGAACAAATGAGAACATAAATGGCGAACAAAATGGCTACAGAGAATAATACATACGTGGGGATGATTCGCATGCGCGACCTGGATCCAGTCCTCAGCATTCAGGGAGAAAGCCTTCAGAGAGAGTGAGGCTGGCCAGGCAATGGTGGTCTTTATATAGCACAACATACATTCACAATACAATGGTACCTGTATCTCATTGTTCATTGGACACAGGGATGTGTCTCTACATTATAGCAAAGGTCATAGGTGGATTTGAACAGGTGGGCTGTGTCTTTCCCCAACTGCTCTGGTGGGAGGTATCCTCAGGATTCCCACCGCATGTGTAATTTACAGCAAATACAGTTAATGTTCATAAACTACATTTGTACATAACTATACGCAGGAGCGAGCGATCCTTTCCTAACTAGCATCGGAATGTTACCCTTAAAATACCCTACAGCTGGATACTAGACACCACCTTTCAACCTTTGTCTGACCCTTCCTATCATGTAAAGAGGAATCCCTCTGTCCAGGAACAGTTTAAACTAAACATACTCGCTGACATTGTCTAGGGGAATATTTACTACAAAACACACTATATGGGTTAAATATGCTACGATCGAGTCACACGCTAGACGCTTACAAACTCTACCGTAAATGCGCATACCACGCGCGTGATCGCCGGAGCGATCTTTACGCAAATTGCAGATATGTGCACGCACGGCAGAGTGTGCGAACGCGCAGCGGGCATGTGCATGAGGGGTTAGTACAAGGCATATGCATCATGATATTTTTCGACTTTGACACTGCATTCTCTGCCTTAAAAGCTCCGTATCTGTGCTCAGTGTGGTGCAAATATCTGTGCTCAGTCTGCTGCAAATATCTGTGCTCAGTGTGCTGCAAATATCTACATTCTTTGCCTGAAAACGCTCCATATCTGTGCTCAGTGTGCTGCAAATATCTGTGCTCAGTTTGCTGCATTGTGGGGACCACCAGTTTATAATTATAGTAGTACAGTACAGTAGGCTATTGCTGTATCTTGCAGCTCTATGTCAAGTATACTATATATCTGTACTGCATTATTGTGAGCAGTATATAGTAGGACAGTGCAGCATTTTGGTGACCAGCAGTATACATATAGTACAGTACAGTAGGCCATTGCTGTATCTTGTAGCTCTGTGTCAAGTATACTATCCATATGTGTGCTGCATTATTGTGAGCAGTATATAGTAGGACAGTGCAGCATTTTGGTGACCAGCAGTATACATATAGTACAGTACAGTAGGCCATTGCTGTATCTTGCAGCTCTGTGTCAAGTATACTATCCATATCTGTGCTGCATTATTGTGAGCAGTATATAGTAGGACAGTGCATCATTTTGGTGACCAGCAGTATACATATAGTACAATACAGTAGGCCATTGCTGTATCTTGCAGCTCTGTGTCAAGTATACTATCCATATCTGTGCTGCATTATTGTGAGCAGTATATAGTAGGACAGTGCAGCATGTTGGTGACCAGCAGTATACATATAGTACAGTACCGTAGGCCATTGCTGTATCTTGCAGCTCTGTGTCAAGTATACTATCCATATCTGTGCTGCATTATTGTGAGCAGTATATAGTAGGACAGTGCAGCATTTTGGTGACCAGCAGTATACATATAGTACAGTACAGTAGGCCATTGCTGTATCTTGCAGCTCTGTGTCAAGTATACTATCCATATCTGTGCTGCATTATTGTGAGCAGTATATAGTAGGACAGTGCAGCATTTTGGTGACCAGCAGTATACATATAGTACAGTACAGTAGGCCATTGCTGTATCTTGCAGCTCTGTGTCAAGTATACTATCCATATCTGTGCTGCATTGTTGTTGTGAGCAGTATATAATAGTAAGACAGTGCAGCATTTTGGCGACCAGCAGTATACATATACAGTAGTACAGTACAGTAGGCCATTGCTGTATATTGCAGCTCCGTATCACTTCAAGTATCCATATATGTGCTGCATTGTTGTGAGCAGTATATAGTAGGACAGTGCAGCATTTTGGTGACCAGCAGTATACATATACAGTAGTACAGTACAGTAGGCCATTGCTGTATCTTGCAGCTCCGTATCACTTCAAGTATCCATAATCTGTGCTGCATTGTTGTGAACAGTATATAGTAGGACAGTGCAGCATTTTGGTGACCAGCAGTAGTAGTACAGACAGTACAGTAGGCCATTGCTATTGATATATTACTGGCATATAATTCCACACATTAAAAAATGGAGAACAAAAATGTGGAGGGTAAAATAGGGAAAGATCAAGATCCACTTCCACCTCGTGCTGAAGCTGCTGCCACTAGTCATGGCTGAGACGATGAAATGCCATCAACGTCGTCTGCCAAGGCCGATGCCCAATGTCATAGTAGAGAGCATGTAAAATCCAAAAAACAAAAGTTCAGTAAAATGACCCAAAAATCTAAATTAAAAGCGTCTGAGGAGAAGTGTAAACTTGCCAATATGCCATTTACGACACGGAGTGGCAAGGAACGGATGAGGCCCTGGCCTTTGTTCATGGCTAGTGGTTCAGCTTCACATGAGGATGGAAGCACTCATCCTCCCACTAGAAAAATGAAAAGACTTAAGCTGGCAAAAGCACAGCAAAGAACTGTGCGTTCTTCTAAATCACAAATCCCCAAGGAGAGTCCAATTGTGTCAGTTGCGATACCTGACCTTCCCAACACTGGACGGGAAGAGGTGGCGTCTTTCACCATTTTCACTCCCCCTGCAAGTGCTGGAAGGAGCACCCACAGTCCAGTTCCTGATAGTCAAATTGAAGATGTCACTGTTGAAGTACACCAGGAAGAGGATATGGGTGTTGCTGGCGCTGAGGAGGAAATTGACAAGGAGGATTCTGATGGTGAGGTGGTTTGTTTAAGTCAGGCACCCAGGGAGACACCTGTTGTCCATGGGATGAATATGGCCATTGACATGCCTGGTCAAATTACAAAAAAAATCACCTCTTCGGTGTGGAATTATTTTAACAGAAATGCGGACAACAGGTGTCAAGCCGTGTGTTGCCTTTGTCAAGCTGTAATAAGTAGGGGTAAGGACGTTAACCACCTAGGAACATCCTCCCTTATACGTCACCTGGAGTGCATTCATCAGAAGTCATTGACAAGTTCAAAAACTTTGGGTGACAGCGGAAGCAGTCCACTGAAAATTAAATCCGTTCCTCTTGTACCCAAGCTCCTGCAAACCACACCACCAACTCCCTCACTGTCAATTTCCTCCTTAGACACGAAAGCCAATAGTCCTGCAGGCCATGTCACTGGCAAGTCTGACAAGTCCTCTCCTGCCTGGGATTCTTCCAATGGATCCTTGAGTGTAATGCCTACTGCTCCTGGCTCTGCTGTTGTTGCTGCTGGGAGTCAATCATCATCCCAGAGGGGAAGTCGGAAGACCACTTGTACTATTTCCAGTAAGCAATTGACTGTACAACAGTCCTTTGCAAGGAAGATGAAATATCACAGCAGTCATCTTGTTGCAAAGTGGATAACTCAGGCCTTGGCAGCTGTGTTGGTGTTAGACGTGTATCTGGTATCCGGCGTTAGTTCTCAGGCAATTAGAGAATTTCTTGAGGTAGTGTGTCCCCGGTACCAAATACCATCTAGATTCCACTTCTCTAGGCAGTACAAAAACCTTGAAAAAAGAGTCACCAGTGTCCTAAAAAATGCAGTTGTACCCAATGTCCACTTAACCACGGACATGTGGACAAGTGAAGCAGGGCAGACTCAGGACTATATGACTGTGACAGCCCACTGGGTAGATGTATTGCCTCCCGCAGCAAGAACAGCAGCAGCGGCACCAGTAGCAGCATCTCGCAAACGCCAACTCATTCCTAGGCAGGCTACGCTTTGTATCACCACTTTCCATAAGAGGCACACAGCTGACAACCTCTTACGGAAACTGAGGAACATCATCGCAGAATGCCTTACCCCAATTGGACTCTCCTGGGGATTTGTGACATCGGACAACGCCACCAATATTGTGTGTGCATTACATCTGGGCAAATTCCAGCACGTCCCATGTTTTGCACAAACCTTGAATTTGGTGGTTCAGAATTATTTAAAAAATGACAGGGGCGTGCAAGAGATGCTGTCGGTGGCCTGAAGAATTGCGGGCCACTTTCGGCATTCAGCCACCGCATGCCGAAGACTGGAGCACCAGCAAACACTCCTGAACCTGCCCCGCCATCAGCTGAAGCAAGAGGTGGTAACGAGGTGGAATTCAACCATCTATATGCTTCAGAGGATGGAGGAGCAGCAAAAGGCCATTCAAGCCTATACATCTGCCTACGATATAGGCAAAGGAGGGGGAATGCACCTGACTCAAGCGCAGTGGAGAATGATTTCAATGTTGTGCAAGGTTCTGCAACCCTTTGAACTTGCCACACGTGAAGTCAGTTCAGACACTGCCAGCCTGAGTCAGGTCATTCCCCTCATCAGGCTTTTGCAGAAGCAGCTGGAGAGATTGAAGGAGGAGCAAAAACGGAGCGAATCCGCTAGGCATGTGCGACTTGTGGATGGAGCCCTTCATTCGCTTAACCAGGATTCACGGGTGGTCAATCTGTTGAAATCAGAGCAGTACATCTTGGCCACCGTGCTCGATACTAGGTTTAAAGCCTACGTTGTATCTCCCTTTCCGGCAGACACAAGTCTGCAGAGGTTCAAAGACCTGCTGGTGAGACACTTGTTAAGTCAAGCGGAACGTGACCTGTCAACAGCTCCTCCTTCACATTCTCCCGCAACTGGGGCTGCGAGGAAAAGGCTAAGAATTCTGAGCCCACCCGCTGGCGGGGATGCAGGGCAGTCTGGAGTGAGTGCTGACATCTGGTCCGGACTGAAGGACCTGCCAACGATTACTGACATGTCGTCTACTGTCACTGCATATGATTCTCTCGCCATTGAAAGAATGGTGGAGGATTATATGAGTGACAGCATTCAAGTAGGCACGTCAGACAGTCCGTACGTATACTGGCAGGAAAAAGAGGCAATTTGGAGGCCCTTGCACAAACTGGCTTTATTTTACCTAAGTTGCCCCCCCCCCCTCCAGTGTATACTTTGAAAGAGTGTTTAGTGCAGCCGGTCACCTTGTCATCGATCGGCGTACAAGGTTACTTCCACAAAATGTGGAGAAGATGATGTTCATCAAAATGAATTATAATCAATTCCTCCGTGGAGACATTCACCAGCAATTGCCTCCAGAAAGTACACAGGGACCTGAGATGGTGGATTCCAGTGGGGACGAATTAATACTCTGTGAGGAGGGGGATGTACACAGTGAAAGGGGTGATGAATCGGACGATGAGGAGGAGGTGGACATCTTGCCTCTGTAGAGCCAGTTTGTGCAAGGAGAGATTGATTGCTTCTTTTTTGGTGGGCGCCCAAACCAACCAGTCATTTCAGCCACAGTCGTGTGGCAGACCCTGTCGCTGAAATGATGGGTTTGTTAAAGTATGCATGTCCTGTTTATACAACATAAGGGTGGGTGGGAGGGCCCAAGGACGGGACTGGGACTCAGGGTCGACAGCACAAAGGTCGACACACTTTAGGTTGACGCCAATTGGTCGACACACCTTAGGTCGACATGGACAAAAGGTCGACATGGACAAAAGGTCGACAGGAACAAGGTCGACATGGAAAAAGGTCGACATGAGTTTTTTATGCTTTTTTGGTGTCGTTTTCTTCGTAGAGTGACCGGGAACCCCAATTAGTGCACCACGTCCCCTCGCATGGCTCGCTTTGCTCGCCATGCTTCGGGCATGGTGCCTTCGCTCCGCTACCGCTTCGCTCGGCACACTTTACCGTTCCAATCGTAGTCCACGTGGATCGTTAAGTATGAAAAGGTTCAAAAAAAGAAAAAAATCGTGAAAAACTCATGTCGACCTTTTTCCATGTCGACCTTGTTCCTGTCGACCTTTTTGTCCACGTCGACCTAAGGTGTGTCGACCAATTGACGTCGACCTAAAGTGTGTCGACCTTTGTGCTGTCGACCTGGAGTCCGGATACCCCCAAGGACAATTTCATCTTGCACCTCTTTTTTTATTATTTATCTTTGCATCATGTGATGTTTGGGGCTAATTTTTAAAGTGCCATCCTGTCTGACACTGCAGTGCCACTCCTAGATTGGGCAGGTGTTTGTGCCGCCCACTTGGGTCGCTTAGCTTAGTCATACAGCGACCTCGGTGCAAATTTTAGGACTAAAAATAATATTGTGAGGTGTGAGGTGTTCAGAATAGACTGGAAATGAGTGGAAATTATGGTTATTGAGGTTAATAATACTATAGGATCAAAATTACCCCCAAATTCTATGATTTAAGCTGTTTTTGAGGGGTTTTTTCTTAAAAAACACCCGAATCCAAAACACACCCGAATCCGCCAAAAAAATTTCAGGGAGGTTTTGCCAAAACGCGTCCGAATATAAAACACGGCCGAGGAACCGAATCCAAAACCAAAACACAAACCCCGAAAAATTTCCGGTGCACATCTCTAATATATATATATATATATACATTAGTAATTGTCCTTTGCAAAATATAAAGTAAAAAAACATGTTTTGATGTGAAAAAAGTTTATTACTCAAACTCAACTTGTTATAGGAGAGATTTATCAAAACTTGGAGACAGATAAAGTGGAGAGAGATAAAATATCAGGCTCTCAGCTTCTGACTTCCATGTTACAGGCTGTGTTTTACACTGACAGTGTTGTATCAGTGTCCTGCACATGAAGGGCAGGGAGGGTATCTGGTGGGATGATCTGGAGCAGCTTCAGAGGACATAAGAGCAGAAATCAATTTGGCCTCTACCAGTCCCTTCTCCTTCATTTACTCACTTCATGAGCAAGGATGTTTTATGTGCCAGAGTGCACAGGATCCACTCATAGACTGGCACAATACCAGTGACCAGTGCACAATTTTTCTTCTGAAATCTAACATGACTGAATCTAACATTGCACTATGGCTCTGTTTTGCCAGGTGCACACTGACTTTGCCCCTCCTCTTCACACACTACCTCCTCAGCCACCTCTCCATTCTTCTCCACTAACTCTTGGGGTCCCCCCAAATCTTCTGCTTCACTAAATTCAGCATCCCTTTTCCTCCCATGTGCCATTAAAAGCAAAAAAAACAAAAAAAACCCCACAACAATTAATACAGACAAAAAAGTCACTAGAAACAGACAGCAGCACAGAACACTCACACAAATGATGAGTTGCATCTGAGAAGGGTTTTGTGTTAAATGCTTCACAGATCCCTAAGACCCTTCAGGGCTGCCATCAGAAATTGTGGGGACAGGGACTGACACAATAGGCAGGGCCCCGATGGGCAAAGGTGTTGACATTGTAGGTGGAGCTACAGTGGATATGGGGTATCAGTTGGTGAAGGTATATACTGTATATGAAATATTTCACAGGTCTTGATTGGCTGCCGGTCCACAAGCTCTGATTGGCTGGTGGCCAGTGTCTTATTTGAAATGCCTCCAGCGCTGTCGCTACATGGCTGCTTTTGTCTAAGCGCCATGCAGCACACCACCGCCACTCAGGACCCCTATCTGCCCTGGACAAAAGTCGTGACAATACCCCCTGATGACGGCCCTGCTTCTCTATATGATTTTATTAAAAAGATAGAAATTAAAAACAAACACAAATGGGTACCCTGCACAGCACTATACCTTTAAGTTTAGATTAAATGTGGAAAATCAGGATGACAAAGAGTGTAAGGTTACCCTGAATTCTCCACTAAGCAGCACAAGGTTTTGTTAGGCACGGCTGGTGGGACCTCAGCATTCTGCACACATGGCATGGGGTCTCCCAACATAGTGCCAAATAGCCTTATACTGGTTAGCACAGGTCTGGAATCCTTAGGTACAGTAGAACTAACCTTACCATGATAGCACTAATGAGATTCCCCTTATTCCTGGTATGTTTGATGTAGGCTTATTAAATACTTTTTTTTATATATAGCAATAATATTGGTATTTACTGGTGCACTACAGGTCCCAGCTAGCCCTGTCCTGCCCAATTTAAATAGCTAAAAAAAGAGAAAGTGCAGGTGTACACTTCAAATACTAACACTGCTAATCAGAACACATTACCCCATCAGGTGGGTTCCTAACCTTCCTACGGTTAAAGTCTAGAGGGTGGGACCCCCAATATCAGCACAACCCAACCACCATAAGGTATCACACTAGCATGAAGTGGCAGTTTATGTGTTAGGAAGTGTTACATTAATAAGAAATAGCAACTGAGTGCTAGAGTGTTACATAAGTGAAAAGTAGTAATTAAGGTTTTAAGAAATTTTACATAAGTAGTACTGTGAGTTTACATAATGTATTTATATCAGCATAATTGTTTATTTTTGATTTCCTGTGATTCAACAAGAATTTACTCCTCTCAACAAAGCCTTATATTAAAAAGAAAAGTCTGAAGATCACAGAAGGAAGCTAGACGTGAAACACTATGGGCAATATTTACTAATATTCGTGTTTGAGTCGGTTTGTGTAGTGTTTAAACTCGTTTTGTATCGGGTGCATTTTCATGCAACTTTTTGAATCCATATACGCAAAGTTACGAAGCAGTCGACTTTATTGTTTTCGTGTTTTCCGATGTCGATGCCAGTCGTTTTTTTTTTGGCACATTTACGGCCGTCATTGTCGTTTGCGTACGTGTTTTTGTTGTATTTGCTGTTTTTTTTCCTAAGTTAAACGTGGCAGGGTTTTTTTTTCCCGCGGCCGCATTTTCACTTTCAGTTTCGATTTTCATCCCCGTTCGTGATTGGTTGTGTTTCAGATGGTAGGAGTGTCTGTGCGCAACCATATAAATACGCCCCAAACCGTCCGCACCTCGTGGGTTTAGTTAGTGGTGAGGAGGAGGTAGGTTGTGCTGTGGAGGTAGGTGAATTTGTGGTTTGAAGAGGAGTGGTGGTAGCGATTTCTGAGTGTGGTATTGTGTTTGAAAGTCGTCTTATCATTCTTGTTGTCTTGTATTTTGTGGTTTTGTCTCATTTTTAGTCCAAGTTATTTGTCTTTATAGTCCCTTGTCAGTGTGTGTGTGTGTGTGTGTGTGTGAGTTGTGTAGTGGTAGTGGAGGAGTGTGTTGTTTGTCTTTTTTTCCCTGTGTTAACTGTTTAGACACACAATTATGTGTGACTCAGAGGTGGAGGGTGTGAGTGAGGGGGAGGAGGTTGGTCAGGTGGAGGAGGTGAGTGTTAGTGAGGTTAGTGAGGTGGAGGAGGTGGGTGAGGTTGCTGCAGCAGCCTCAAGTGATCGTGACAGTCAGAGTGCTCCGCAACCACACACCACTACTAAGACTGGGCGGAATGTTAAGTTTAGTTTTGCTGAAAATGTGGCATTGGTGCGTGAGCTGATGAAGTATCAGAGGCAGCTATTTGGCCCTGAGTCCGCCAAGGTGCCAACACGGAGGAAGACGGTGTTGTGGGCGAAAGTAGTTGCTGCTGTCAATAGTGAGGGGGTGGTCAGGCGGACGGAGGACACGTGCCGCAAACGGTACTATGACATAAAGTGACGTGTCAAGTCAAAAATGGCCAAGAAGGCCAAGTCGGCTCAGAAAACCGGTGGTGGGCAGCCCTATATTGCAAGTTATCTGGAGTATGAGGAGCCCATGCGGAGTGTAATACCTCCAGAAGTTGTCTCTGCAACCCATGTCCGGGATTCAGATAGGCCCAGGAAGAATGGTGAGCATGTGTATTTGCATTTAATTTTTTTTTTTGTAATGTGTGTCATGTGACGTTGCATATTACTCCCATCTTCAAGTGTGTGTCAGCAAATACATTGTTTTGGTTAATGTTTTATATAAAAGCCAATGTAACATCTTATTTTATTGTATGTCATGTGTTTTTCAGACAGATATTTTGCATGTGTAGTTTGGACTTGGTGTGTCTCTGAATTGTCCTGCAATAATGTTTTCCTTTTGTGCGTTTTTAAAAAAAAAATTGTGACTATGTTTTATATTTAAGTGATCCATGTGGAATTTATAAAAAAAAGTGGTTGTCATGTTAGAGGCTGGAGTACTGGAAAGTGGTTTGGAAACCACTTACAAGTGTAATGTCATCTTTAGATAATGTTAATTATTTTATTTAAAAAAACAATATTTTGTATTTTTTTTTTTGTTGCTTGTATTTGTACCGTGACACCACACTGCAGTGTAATTTTTTTATAAATTGCTGCATTTTGTTTTTGCTCATATAGTGGTAATGTGTCTTTGGAGTGCCACATCACAGAGCAAATTAGATATTGCATCTGTAATATTTTTCCTTCCAATACAAAATGAAGTTGTGTGTTTTTTTTTTAAAACCTTTCCTTGAACTTGTGGCCTATGTCAGTGTCCTGTACATGTTTTCCTGTGTTGATGTTGCCATAGTGCATATGTGTTTTGGTCATTGTTTTTGTTTATTTTTTTATTTCTGGTCCTTATGTTTGTTTTAAATAAAAACCAAGCATTTCTAAAAGAATAAATGTTTATAAGCATAATGGGTGGATGTATACACAATAGCATGATTTTTTAATATAATTCATTTTATACAGTGTCTGAAAAAAGCAGTACTACTCGTCGGCCAGTAACTCCTATCACATCTGATGATGATGACGCTGCGGAAGCAGGTAAAGTGTCCATTGTAGTATAGGGTATGCTTATTAAGGAATGGGCATAACAAAATTGCACTTTCATTAAAAGATCCATCAAAAGAAGTATGGAGCAGCAGAAGTGGCACTTCTGTAAGACATCACCACAAAAAACCTGTGGCCGAAAAGAAAGCAAGGTCGTATGTCCCGGCACAAACACAGCAGGCTACCCCGCCACGAAGATTATCGTCCGTATGTTCTGTACCCCCACTCCAAATTTTGGACACACCTCCAAGACATCATCCACACTCCCCATATCTTTATTGTGAGTATCAAACTGAAAAAAATGTGTAAAATGTCAGAACATAATCAAAATCAGTCATAACCGCATTAAGTCAAAACACATCCAAAACTAAAATACTTACCGCAGTAAGTAAAAGCTGAAATGGAATCCAAACTAAATGGCCTTGTCCACATCCAGTAAAGATATGTATGTCCACTTGAGCCATACAGTATGACATTGAGTATAAGATGCTGCAACAAAAAAGCATGTTGGTTTGTTTGCAAAAATCAAGGTTGTTTTTCCAAAAATCACATGTGTGCTTGAGGTAACATTGCAAAATACATATAAAAACATTACTATGTTTGTTTGAACAAAGCTATAAGGTAACACATTATGTATTCCAATGTGTTTTTATGGTGGAGTATGTGTGAGCTACAATAAAACTAAAGTGTTTGCTTTCAAAATTAAGTAACCAGACACATTTGCCTCAAACAGGCATATGTATGTATTTAAGCTATGAGTGATGATGTTGCTAGCCAGAATAGTTGAAAGCAACAGTGAATGACATGTGTTCCATGTGTAGTGATTTTTTAACATTTCACAAAGATATGGATAGCTAACGGAGATTTGTTTAACATTTCAGCTTCGAGTCCTGGGAACAGCATCCCTCCGCAACAACACCAACACAGTGACATGGAGGAGACAAACATCTTAGAAATGCAGCCATTAATGCAAGGAATGAGCCCCCCAGCACCTGTGAGTACACCACCACAGCAAAGCACACCACCACCACCACAACAACACAGCCCAACAACACCAGGAACACAAGGCCCTGATCAGGTGTTTTGGACTATTTGGGCTAGACAGCAGGCCACTAATGAAGATTGCCTGTGTAAGCAGACACAAATGTTTGCAAGCCTACCATCTCACCTCAGAAGAATATCAAGAAATCTGAGTAGACAAAATAAGCAAACAACCAGAATAGGCAATACCATGGAACTCATGCGTACAGACATTACACAGGTCATGGGCAACTTACAGCGCATAATGGAAGAACAGCACAGACAACAGCAAAGTTATATGAGCATTTTTCAAAACAATCAAAAGATTAATGAAAGTTTATTCCGAATAGTAGACAAACAAAATGCTGCTACACGTGAACTCAATGCCACCCTCACTAACCTGCATGAAACACTCAGATGCATGCACCAACAGCAAACAAGCAGCAGTTCTGGTACGACTACTCCAAATATCACGCCAGTCTCATCACCACCAAGACGGTCCACCAGAGCACGACAACATGACAGTGCTAAAGGCAAAGGGCAGGACAAGCAGCCACCCAAAAAAAACGTGAAAAAAAACAAGTTAGACATTTGTGATAAGTAACTCAAAATAGTTAGCAAGTGTTTTTGTTGCTTAAAAAATATAACACTTAGCACCTTGACCCTTTTTTCAACATCATTAATTATAAGTGGGCCAAGAAAAAACATAAATTTAGTACGCACATTTATTCATTAACATTTTTTTTGGTATCAGAGGAGGGAAATGTTGATGGAGCCACACATACATGTTAGCAGGAAGTAAACTGACCACTTGATTTTTTTCTAATCATTACTCTTTCTAGATTCCAATCATTCTTTTTGCCTGCAGATACAATAATTGCCAGCCAGGCAGAATGTCTTTAGCAGGTAGTAAACTGACCACTTGATTTTTTTCTAATCATTACTCTTTCTAGATTCCAAACATTCTCTTTGCCTGCAGACAATCCAAATTACAATGTTAGTGATACATATCTTAGCTATCTTATCTATACAACATTACAAGAAGAACACAATTGAGTTGCGTAAAAAGCTTGTAATATGTTGTCTTTGTTTTGTTTGAAAAACATTGTCCAAATGAATGTCAGTATTGTTGGGACATGTTTGTGTGTGTTAAAAATTATTAAGCATGTTTTTACACATGATGCTGAAACAAACAAATATGTACTTTTACAACAAAAAACAAAAACTGTGTATAATAATGTATATGTGTGGCAAACTGTGTATTTACTTACACATCATCAAGTTTACAGCATCAAACATTAGGAAATAAATTTTCCTGATTACAGTAAGTTTGTGAGTCTTAAATATGATGGTGCATCACACATAGGGACACATGTATTCCTCAAGGCTAACATATTATATGTTGAGGAGTGTTTTTTGGGAACACAGGTTCTCAAACTCGGCCCTCAGGAACCCACACAGTGCATGTTTTGCAGGTCTACTCACAGAATCACAAGTGACATAATTAGCTCCACCTGTGAACCTTTTAACATATGTCTGTGAGTAATTCATACACCTGTGCTTCTACTGGGTTAAGAGAAAAACATGCACTGTGTGTGGTCCTGAGGGCCGAGTTTGTGAACCTGTGCATTAGGACGTTACACACAATGATAAAGTGAAATACTAAATGGATGATGTGGGCTTGTAAGAAATTAGCACTGCAAGTTTTCGATCACTTATCCAGACTTAATGCATGCCACTCATAATCTGTTGTTTTGAGATTAAAAATACACACAATACACATGCGACATTTGTTTTTCATATAGCGAGGGTATGTTTGTATGTGTCAAGGAGACAGACACATTCAGAGTAATGGATTTTGGTAAAAAAGGCAAAACATCTATTTATGAATACACAACAAATGAAAAAAGCAAACCAAGCTTACCTTAGAAATAGCGATTGATGATCTGTTGCCTAACCTGCCTCCCTATATCAGTACTCCAAGTATCACCAGATGTCTCTAATTCCTCTGCTTGCTGGCTGCTTTCTTCCTCCTCCTCCTCCTCCTCAACATGTGGCAGATGTTGTTGCAAACACATGTTATGAAGAAAGCAGCAGCAGAACACAATTTGAGTCACCTTGGAGGGACTATACAACCAAAGGCCACCAGACTTATCCAGACACCGAAACCTAGATTTCAGCACACCAAAACATCTTTCTATCACATTCCGCATGGACTTATGTGCATTACTGTAATTGTGTTCAGCAGGGGTATCTGGTCGGGACAATGGAGTTAGAAGCCAAGAGAAACAGCCATATCCTCCATCACCTAAAAGACAGATATAGTAACGTGATTCATGTTAAGATACAGCAACATATAAGTAACACACTGTGGGGCAGATGTATTAACCCGTAGAAGGCATAAGGAAGTGAAAAACCAGTGATATGTGCAAGGTAATAAAGGCAGCAGACAATCTGTTCCTAAATGTTAATTTACATATTGGAGCAGATTGGCTGGTGCCTTTATCACCTTGCATAGATCACTGGTTTCTCACTTTCTTATGCCTTCTACAGGTTAATACATCTGCACCTGTATACGCAGGCCTACACATATCAAATTACATACCCAGCAGCCATCCATCTGGCATTTGTCCGTCCTCAAACTTATCAAAGAGGGATGACTGACTGAGGATGAAGGAGTCATGGCAGCCTCCAGGGTAACCAGCAACAACACTCATTATTTTGAGATTTGCATCACAAACCACCTGCACATTTGTGGAGTGTTCGAAATGGCGGTTTGTATATATGTGCTGCCTGCCCCTAGGTGGTCTCAGCTTAATGTGTGTGCAATCTATGGCTCCAAGCACATTGGGCATGCCAGCCAGCTCATAGAAATCTACCCTGACGGCATGCCACTGAGACTCCTGGGTAGGGAAGCAGATTGAGTTCTCGATGTGGGGCTGCAAAACAGCCAACACCTGTGTGAACATTTTAAAGAACAATAAACATGAGATTTTAGGACAGAACTGGCCACCAAGAAATTAAAACAAACACAAAACAGAAGAGGTCGTTAGGTATACATCACCTGTGTTAAGATTCTGGAAAATGAGGGCTGTGAGATTCCTATGACATCCCCAGACACAGCCTGAAAGCTGCCAGTAGCCATAAAGTGCAACACAGCCAGGAGTTTGTGCAGGCCTGAGACAGGGCAAGAGCGTGCTGTCTCAGGGTCTAGGCCCAGTTTGACAAGGTCATACAGACGGAAAATGTTGTTACGATTTAGATGGAACATCTGTATGACCTTATCATCGGACAATGCGTTCAAGTTTAACAAAGTGTAAAAAACCGTCAAGCGAGTTCTTTAGGCGCAAAGCTGCCTGTACACTTCTAATGTCAAAATAAATGTCACCACATTTATAGAACACAAATATACACAAAAAGTAGACACTAGACAGTGTCCTAGGCATCTTAAAAGATAAGTGATGTATACAATACGTTCCTTCTAGAGAGGGATGACCTCGGAATTGGTTCACTCCATAAGGAAGAATCGTAATCTCATCCAGTTATGTTGTGTTGTAGTTATTCGTACATGTAGAATGGAAAATAATAACATACAATGTGTAATATTGCTTATAGTCCAATATTAACAAAAAGTAATAAACAGCTGGTGTATTTAGTGGATAATGATGATTTTATAACATCTTGCGTACCCCACTCACACTAAGATAAATATTGGTGTGCCCATAAAGGTATCTTTTATGCAGTGGTATTAGCAGCATCCAGGTAACCAGACATCCAATTGTAATGGGTTAATCATACACAGGCGTACCCAAGACTCACACGAAGGATATAGAGGGCACTCCTTAAAAGGTATCTTTAAACTTAGTATTCTTCATATAAATGAGGCGTACCCCAACTCACACTGGAACTGGATATTCTGCTCCTATCAAGGTATCTTTATGGTGGTGCTGTTGGCAGACTTTGATGGTTTGATTCAGTAGCTCATAAATGTGTAGAAAAAGAAGAACAATAACAAACAATGTGTAGTATTGTTTTTGGGCAATAGAATGTGCACAAATTATAGGGCATTGATATTTTGGTGAGAAGTGGTAGATAACTAATGTCTCACGTACCCCACTCACATCAACAGATAGGTGGTAATATGCCCGTAAAGGTATCTTTTATATGGAGACTCTCACAGCTCATAAACTGAAGTTTATCCGAAATATATTGATACACACAGGCATACCCGAACTCACACAGGATATATAACAGATACTCCTATAACGGTATCTTTACACCATGATTCTCAGATATAGGCGTACCCAGACTCACGTTGAAGTGGCATAGCTGAATCCTATCAGGGTATCTTTTTGGACTCGAATGATTATTCTATCTATCCGGTCTTCCAAGAATTCACCAATCAGTGTATAATAGCGAAAATAATCTGTTAAAGTCTAATATTCACTGTTGATGATGTGTGGTTTTTCCCAAAAAGATTCAGGTGTAGGCAATGGCATTCGTAAGACAAAAAGTTTTTTTAATCCATTCCAACAAAAAGGAGTTTGACAATAAATTTAAAAAGTACATAAAAAAAGTGCATAAAAAATCTGAGCAACATAAAAAATTATTTTCTGTTAAGAAAAAAGTTCTAGCAAAAAAATGAATGTGGAATCTTGCTACTCACAGTCCAGATAATGTCGACGCGTTTCGGTCATTGGACCTTTGTCAAGACATCTTTATGACCTTTATGGGCACACCAATATTTATCTTAGTGTGAGTGGGGTACGCAAGATGTTATAAAATCATCATTATCCACTAAATACACCAGCTGTTTATGACTTTTTGTTAATATTGGACTATAAGCAATATTACACATTGTATGTTATTATTTTCCATTCTACATGTACGAATAACTACGACACAACATAACTGGATGAGATTACGATTCTTCCTTATGGAGTGAACCAATTCCGAGGTCATCCCTCTCTAGAAGGAACGTATTGTATACATCACTTATCTTTTAAGCGCCTAGGACACAGTCTAATGCGTTCAAGTTTAAACGCCCCCTAAAAAAACGAGGCCTGCGCAGCCTCCGCGGAACCTGTACAACCTGCTGACCATGTTCAGTTTCTTGGTCCTGGGTACTTACAGGCTGATGTCTGAGTCTGAGGAATCCCACAGCACACAAAAGATCACTGGCCCACAGTCCTGCTGCCATTTCTGAGTGTAGGTGTATTGAAATGGGCCTAACATCCTTTTATAGGCATCCTAATTCAGGTGTGAGTGATTTTTTTATTTGCAACACGACTGAAAAAAGCAGGTCTATTTTTTTGCCGCTTTTTTTAACGAATCGCAAAAAAATACGACCGCATTTGAGCACTCAGAGACTAACACCCAAATACGAATGAATAGTGAATTCCCGTATTCTATGAAATAACAGCCGCGTTTGACTGATGGTCTATTCATTCGTATTTCGGAACGTTGTCATTCAAACCATTACGAATAGACCAGACACTGCCGAGATTGGTGCTTAGTGAATTCCCGGATTGGGACTTAGAAAAAGAAAACACAAATCGGCCAAACTCGGATTTTTAGTAAATACTGGCCCATGTATTTGGTAAAAGTTACAAGAGTGCATTTTCAAGCATATTAAAGTCATCTAATGGTGAAAACCCTAGTTATCAATCCAGAGATACAGTATTGTATAGTTCTTATATTCTGGACATACAGAAAGACATGCAGCTAGCCCTCTTCCTACTTCAAAGTGTGACACCTTTAATCTACAAATGGAACAAAAACATTAAAATAAAATAAAAAATCAGTGGGAAACTGCAGCTGCCTGAGATTTACAGGGTTGTAAGACAACAATCAATAGGTGTTTATTGAATGCAGAGGCATGAGGTCTTAACTGTGCCTGAAAAAGTTCCAGAAGTCTTGCCAAACAATGGAGTAAAAAGGCATTATAGAGTACTGTACTGTGTTTTATCATGAAAATAGTATTACATTCTCAGTCTGGGGGACTCACAATGAAACTGGATAGCAAGTGTGACTATTTAGAACACAAACAGATAATAATGTGAGAAACTTTACAGTCAGTTTTGAATCTATTCATACTAATTTCACAGTGCCATAAATAGGGGTGTGCAAGAGGTTCCATTGCACAGAATGCAGGGCCCTAGGCAGGGGCGACTTAAGAGAGGAGGGGTCCCGTGTGCACACTCCGGGTGGGCCCCCTCGTCACCATGGCGCCGTAGGCTCCGGCAATATGCTGGAGTCTACTGCGCATGCGCAGGACTCCCGAAACATAGCGTCTGCCATGTTTCAGAGACAAAAGTCGTACTGCGCATGCACAGTGGCCATTTTTGAGGTGTTTCTTTGCTGCGACGGGTGCTGCTGTAGCGCCCAGCGGTGGACTTCAGAGATGTGAGTTTGAAAATATGGGTGCAGTTTGTGCAGTGTGGGCCCCCCCGAACCCAGGGTCCCATGTACACCGCACACATTGCACCCATGATAGAAATGCCAATAGACCTAGGCGTGGCACTATTGTTACCCCCACAGTACCTGCACCTGGCCAGCAGAGTGCCTAGAATGGCACACTGCAACAAGAATTTCTGCTGCAGTACCGCCTGGAGCGTCATTTAGATGTTCCAGGCAGGCAAACTGCAGTCTTTGTCCTTAGGACACTCCAGGCAGTCAGTGCCAGATTAAGGTCTACATGGGCCTGGAGCTGAAATTTACAAAGGGCCTATTATATGCGGCCGCCGAGGGTGTGACTAGTGATGTGGAGGGGCATGACCAGTAGCACCCATCACTACATTCACAGGAGCACCCATTACTATACTCACACCACAGCACCCATCACTATACTCACACCACAGCACCCGTTACTATACTCACACAGCTGCACCCATTACTACACTCACACTGCAGCACCAAAGTCTACACTGACACCACATAACTCATTTCTGCACTCATACAGCAGAACCCGCTACGGCACTCACACAACAGCAGCCCTTACTACACACACACACACACCGGAGCACCCCTTACTACAAACCTACAGCAGCACCTTTTACTACATACACAGCAGCACCCTTTACTACACACACAGCAGTGCTCCTTACTACACACACAGCAACACTCCTTACTACACAAACACGGCAGAACCCCTTACTACACACACACACACACACACACACACACACACACACACACACACACACACACACACACACCAGCAGCACCCGTTAACTACCCCCACCTAGCATTCTTAAGCCATTCATTGATCAATTTCAATATCCCAGTGACCACTAACACATTCACCTACACACACACACACACACACACACACACACACACACACACACACACACACACACACACACACACACACACACACACACACACACACACACACAGTACACACTAGACACACAAAATACACCCACCCACCACCACATATATACACACACACAGTACACACACACACACACACACACACACACACACACACACACACACACACACACACACACACACACTACACACACACACAGTACACACTAGACACACAAAATACACCCACCCACCACCACATATACACACACAGTACACACTATACACATATAAAGTACCCACCCACCACCACATATACACAAACACAGTTCACATTACACACACACATACACACACACACACACACACACACACACACACACACACACACACACACACACACACACATAAAATACACACAAACTCCCCCACCACAGCATATACACACAGACGCAGTTTGCTTTTAAAATCTGGTATAATCCAATTTATTAGGATATAAAGCATAAAAACTTGATATTAGTTATAGTTTATATGGTTTATATAATGCTTATTGGTCCTAATACCATTATACATAGACAGTACAATACATGACAAAAA